>NW_027514447.1:955000-1077260 GCF_048772815.1 Callospermophilus lateralis | reverse complement strand
AGGAGTTCAACTGGGACACAGTGCAGGAGGGAGTTCTATCACGTGTGGTGGGTCAGGGACAGCATAAAAATGCACCAACCAATCTTCTATCCCTCAAAGCTTGCCCCATTGCATCCTTGTCCATAGCAACCTGATTCTGAACATTGCCCTGAATCCTCTCCATATAACAAGATGCCTTTACTTATAAGGGTCTGCTGGCTGCACCATGTAAGCCACAAGCCATTTGTAAGCCAATGGAAGATCCAAATTGCTCCAACACAGAAGTTTTATCACACTCCTGCCCACCACAACTCTAGGCCCACTTCTCAGGAGGCTGCAACTTACTGGGACCTCTGTTCTACACCATTTTCATAAAACCCAGTCAAGCAAGGCACTGTCAGGTACATCCATGATCAGCAGCAGGACATCCAAAGGTTCTCTAGTGCAACCTAGTCGTGGGAATTTCAAAAAATTCACGGTATTTATCTAGAAATTTTTCAAGGATGAAGTTGGAGGCACTGTGGGTTTCAATTTATTCAGGAACCATTAAATGGAGAGAAAGATTATTTCAATGAAAGCTCTGGAGAACCCTCACAGGCAAGGCTTCTCAAAGAGTGGACAAAAGGTCACATTTAGCCAGGCCCATTGAGGTCTACAATGTGAAGTCCATGTGTGTTTTGACTCTCAAATATGGCTGCCAAGTCTTTCGAATGAAATCATGTGATACCTTGGCTGAGATTCCCAGTTCTCTGTGCAAAGCCACTCTGGTGCTAGTTCTCAGTTTCCAAGGGTGACTCTCATACATGGCCTCTTTAATCCCAACACAATACATGGCAATACTTTTCTGAGGTCAGATTCTGAACTCAGTCTCTAAGAGGAATCACACCAAAGTTCAAGCCCAGGTAGACCCAGTTATGTCTTCCAACTGCCACACAAATATCCACAATTAAATCCAAAACACTCCCACATGTCACTCATCTTTTCTAAATACACACTCATCATAACCTCTGGCTGGAGGTTTCCATGAGGGGTGCGGCCCAAGACAGTGTCCAAAATAACCACCCTTGCCCCTCATTTGCCTAAAATCAGGATGGCCTGGACATCCTCCCAGTGAACCAGGAGTGATCAAATTGGCCGGCCATTAAGATGGCACTGCTTCTCCAATTTGAAGCCTACTGACTGTGGGGCTTAGAGTCTTTATGTGATTTGGAGTCATGAGAAAAATCAAGCACTTATGGGCTATCCTCTGCAGGGTTTTGAGGAACACATTTGAACCAAATGATCACTATTCTCACTTGATGAAGGTCAGGAACCTTACAGAGGAATGTGAGAGACTTCATCCAAAATGAATGCTCTTTTGTCCATTTTGGTTTTGGATGCACACATGGGATCTTTCTTTAGATCCATCAGGTGCTAAAAATCTAAGCCGCAGCCTCACACAGGGCCAAAAAGCTGATTCAGACACAT
This sequence comes from Callospermophilus lateralis, assembly GCF_048772815.1. Classification (NCBI taxonomy): domain Eukaryota; kingdom Metazoa; phylum Chordata; class Mammalia; order Rodentia; family Sciuridae; genus Callospermophilus; species Callospermophilus lateralis. The sequence continues at coordinate 1,075,814 of NW_027514447.1, read as the reverse complement.
CCCTTTCCAAAGCAATTAAGCAAAGAGCCAGAGGTGATGCCCTTTCATTTCTGTTTGAAAACTATTTCTTTTGGCTCTACAAAGGTGTGGCCTGAGGCAAAGATGTTCCGGACATTCAGGGCAACAGAACAATTGGTAAGCAAAAGGCCCAAAGCAGGGTTTCTCCATTAGAATTTTCTGGTCACACTCATATCTGAGTTTTCTGAGATGCTCCCATTCCCTTCAGCTATCCAGTACATGGCCAAGTCTCAGAGCTTGGAGGTGGTACATATTTTGGACACAAAAAAATGAGCCTATTCTGGAAATTGGCCAGGATTCAGGAAGAAAACAGGAACTTAGCAAGATTGTAGGAGTTGCCCACGCATAAGTCAAGCCACAGTCCATTCATAAATTGGGCAAGATGAATCTTGGGAAGCTTTCTACTAGTCAGAACACATACAATGATTCATTCTCTTTTCTAATGTCTAAAACCCCGGACACAGTGGGATACACAGACATAGAGACACTGGCCTTGTCAAACGACTTACCAGAAACAGTTCACTCCAAAACAAATAAACTGCCTTTCCTACCTATTCTCAGAACATGAGACAAAACCTCAAACCTACACCCACACACACAAAGGCAGCTCCTTCCCCCAAGTAGGTCTGTGACTATCAGGAGTGTCCTCTGACTGGTGGGCCATACTATGTTCTGATGAAATCGCCTGTCCTGTGTCAGATATGGTCTCATTGGCCCAATCTGTGAAGTTGTCACTAGCCAGCTGTGAGCCACTACCTGCTTTCTCAGGAAAGGCCTCTCTTCAGAGCTTTCCTGACATTTGTCCATCCTCACATCAGTAGGTACTCAGAAAGACTGACTCTGTCCTTGTTAAATCCAAACAAGTGAGACCACTGGGACTGGGAATGGGACTGGCTCTGCGTGCCTGGCTTCCCGGATCCCAAGTTCAGAGAGTTTCATCACCAAGGAAGTGAGGTGAGATTAATCTCTTCAGGAATTTAATGAGGTCACTGCCTTGGCAACCACTTTGTCCTAACAGTTGCTTCCAATAGTACTATGAGATGGAGGCAGCCCTTACTTCCTGTGACACTTTCAAAAGTTAGAATGGTATATCAACCATAGGCACCCAGGAACAGCTCTCCACACATGCCTGGTATGGTCCATCTTCTCTACATTAAGAAGAGAGAGGCTTATTCAGACAAAACCCTTCATCTTGGAAAGGTTGTTTGAGATGGAAGATAACTTTTTCTCTCTCAGGTCCTTCATAGCTGCCTAATCTTCTCCAGGGATCAAACCTGCATGGACCTTTGAGGTTCTCAGCAGGAGGCAGATCCCCTACATTCCTGTATTGTAAGACGAACTCTGTCCCTGCTCTTCTGTAAAGTTAGGTTGAGGGAAGAGTGTATGGTTAGGGTTATTAACATGTTTGATTTGGATTACGAATCCTTCTGCAGGATGATTAATAGTATTGGGAACCTGTGATATTTATAAGATTATAGAGGTGAAATATAAGTATGAAAACAGAAATGTTGGTAAGATTTGAAGCCCAGAAGGGCATTAGGCCCTTGATTGGGATACTTAGATTTTAATTACGTTCTACACAGATGTCTCAGATAAATTGATAATCAATGGCATAGGACCTTATACCTTGGATGTTTGATTTTAGAAGAGAACATCCACTCAAATTGAGATAGTCGGTGGGATTAGGAAGATAGTCGGTAGGTTTATAAAAAAAGAGTGAGTATAAAAATTGGACAAAAAGTTCTGTAGCATTAGGGTTTCGGTTATAGAGTGAATATAAATGTCAGCACATGTGAAGAGTCAGTCACAATGATTAACTGGGGAAAATATGTAGGAAGGAAAATATCAATAGAGACATTACGAAATGAGGCAATTATATAGTGAGTGATAGGATTAGACATTTTCAACAGGGTTGAGATTGAATACATAATCTTAGGAAGAAACAAATATGTAGTCACCAATAGGAATGACATTTGAAAGCATTAGGCAACCTGGACATGGATGTTTTTAGTAAGCCATGTTCACTTTCAATTTAGGATTTGGTACAATCATAAGTGTGACCTTTGCATTTTGTGCCCAGAAAATTATTGTGATCAAATATATATGTAGATCATATGATGTGTGTATTTCTTCCACCATTTCTGGGAGCAATATTTGAGGACACATAAATTAGTATTGTGGGTACCAAGTGGTGTACCCTGTGTCAATGAATATAGAGATAATGCATGAATAGACCATAGTGTGAATAAATAATATAACTTTTTTCTCTTTAAATAATGGATTGAATTGATATCTTAAAATATATAGGAAATCATATATTGACATACAATCATTCACTCCAACCAGTTACATATATAATGGTAATCTTAGGGTTATTGTTTATCATGAAGTGTGTGTGAGTTTTGTTTCAAAAGTGTTTATGGAAATCGAAAATAATGTGTTTGGAAAGAAGTCTCATGAAAAGACCAGTCAAGAAATATGGAGGAATCCATGTGTTCTGAAGCTGGAATTGATTGAAAGTGAAACAAATGCCTATAACTTTCCTAAATTGTGGATGAAATATATATCCTGTGATGTGCATAAACTGATGAAATAGTAATGTACCAGTGTTGAATAAAAATGAAGGTCAAAGTACACATCATGTCCCATAGGAATCTACTTGCATTGATGTTAAACTGGGTCAGTTACTGTAGAAATATTAGGATTGCATACATTATTCACCATAGTTAGTTTTATTTCATTTTTATTTATGGTTGTTCAAAACATTACATAGTTGTTGTTATAACATATTTCACACTTTGATTCAAGTGCGTTATAAACTCCCATTTTTACCCCGTGTACAGATTACAGAATCACATCAGTTACACATCTATTGATTCACATATTGCCATACTAGTGTCTATTGAATTCTGCTGCCTTTCCTATCCTCTACTATCCCCCCTCCCCTCCCCGCCCCTCCCCTCTTCTCTCTCTACCCCCTCTACTGTAATAAATTTGTCCCCCTTGTATTATTTTTCTCTTTCCCCTCACTTTCTCTTGTATGTAATTTTGTATAACCCTGAGGGTCTCCTTCCAATTCCATGCAATTTTCCTTCTCTCTCCCTTTCCTTTCCACCTCTCATCCCGCTTTAATGTTAATCATCTTGTCATGCTCTTCGTCTCTCCTCTGTTCTTAGTTACTCTCCTTATATCAAAGATGACATTTGGCATTTGTTTTTTAAGGATTGGTTAGCTTCACTTAGCATAATCTGCTCTAATGCCATCCATTTCCCTCCAAATTCTATGATTTTTTTTATTTTTCAATGCAGAGTAATACTCCATTGTGTATATATGCCACAGTATTTTATCCATTCTTTCATTGAAGGTTATCTAAGTTGGTTTCACAGTCTTGCTGTTGTGAATTGTTCTGCTATGAACATCGATGTAGCAGTGTCCCTGTAGCATGCTGTTTTTAGGTCTTTAGTGAATACACTGAGTAGGGGAATAGCTGGGTCAAATGGTGATTCCATTCCCAGCTTTCCAAGAAATTTTCATACTGCTTTCCAAATTGGCTGCACCAATTTGCAGTCCCACCATCAATGTAGAAGTGTACCTGTTTCCCCACATCATTGCCAGAACTTGTTGTTTGACTTCATAATGGCTGCCAATCTTACTGGAGTGAGATGGTATCTTAGGGTGGTTTCGATTTGCATTTCTCTGACTGCTGGAGATGGTGAGCATTTTTTCATGTACTTGTTGATTGATTGTAAGTCCTCATCTGATAAGTGTCTGTTGAGGTCCTCAGCCCATTTGTTGATTGGGTTATTTGTTATCTTATTGTCTAATTTTTTGAGTTTTTTGTATACTCTGGATATTAGGGCTCTATCTGAAGTGTGAGGAGTAAAGATTTCTTCCCAGGATGTAGGCTCCCTATTTACCTCTCTTATTGTTTCTTTTGCTGAGAAAAAACTTTTTAGTTTGAGTAAGTCCCATTTGTTGATTCTAGTTATTAACTCTTGTGCTATGGGTGTCCTATTGTGGAATTTGGAGCCCGACCCCACAGTATGTACATCGTAAGCAAATTTTTCTTCTATCAGACACTGTGTCTCTGATTTGATATCAAGCTCCTTGATCCATTTTGAGTTAACTTTTGTGCATGGCAAGAGAAAGGGATTCAGTTTCAATTTGTTACATATGGATTTCCAGTTTTCCCAACACCATTTGTTGAAGATGCTATCCTTCCTCCATTGCATGCTTTTAGCCCCTTTATCAAATATAAGATAGTTGTAGTTTTGTGGATTGGTTTCTGTGTCCTCTATTCAGTACCATTGGTCCACAAGCCTGTTTTGGTACCAGTACCATGCTATTGTTGTTACTATTGCTCTGTAGTATAGTGTGAAGTCTGGTATCGCTCTACCGCCTGATTCACACTTCCTGCCTAGCATTGTTTTTGCTATTCTCGAACTTTTATTTTTCCATATGTATTTCATGATTGCTTTCTTTATTTCTACAAGAAATGCCTTTGGGATTTGATTGGCATTGCATTAAACCTATAGAGAAATTTTGGTAATATCACCATTTTGATGATGTTAGTTCTGTCTTTCCATGAACAGGGTATATTTTTACATCTTCTAAGATCTTCTTATATTTCTCTCTTTAGGGTTGTGTAGTTTTCATTGTATGAGACTTTCCCCTCTTTTGTTAGGTTGATTCCCATCTTTTTTTTTTTAGGATATTGTGAATGGAGTGGTTGTTCTCATTTCCATTTCAGAGGATTTGTCCCTGATATAGAGGAATGCCTTTGATTTATGCGTGTTGATTTTATATCCTGCCACTTTGCTGCATTCATTTATTAGCTCTATTAGTTTCTTTGTAGACCCTTTTGGGTCTGCTAGGTATAGAATCATGTCATCTGCAATAGTAATAATTTAAGTTGTTCTTTTCCTATTTTTATGCCTTTAATTTCTTCCGTCTGTCTAATTGCTCTGGCCAGTGTTTCGAGAACTGTATTGAACAGAAGTAGTGAGAGAGGGCATCCCATTCTTGTTCCAGATTTTAGAGGGAATGCCTTCAATTTTTATAGATTCAGAATGATGCTAGCTTGAGGATTAGCATAGATTGCTTTTACAATATTGAGGTATGATCCTGTTATTCCTAGTTTTTCTAGAGTTTTGAAGATAAAGGGATGCTGTACTTTGTCGAATGCTTTTTGTGCATCTATCGAGATGATCATATGGTTCTTATTTTTAAGTCTATTGATGTGGTGAATAACATTTATTGATTTTCGTATATTGAACAAGCCTTGTATTCCATGGATGAATCCTACTTGATCATGGTGCACAAATTTTTTAATATGTTTTTGTATCTGATTCACCAGAATTTAATTAGGGATTATTGCATTTAGATTCCTTAGGGATATTGGTCTGTAGTTTTCTTTGTTTGAAGTGTTTATGTCTGGTGTAGAAATCAGGGTGATATTGGCCTGGTAGAATGAATTTGGAAGATCTCCTTCTTTTTCAATTTCCTGAAATAGCTTGAAAAGTATTGGTATTAGTTCATATTTAAAGGGTTTGTAAAACTCTGCTGTATACCCATACTTTCCTGGTCTTTTCTTAGTTGGTAATCTTTGGATGGTTTCTTCTATTTCCTCAATTGATACTGGTCTGTTTAGGTTGTCTATATCCTCCTGACTCAATCTGGACAGATCATATGACTTAAGAAATTTTTCGATGCTTTCACTATCTTCTATTATATTGGAGTATAACGAATCAAATTAATTTCTGATTATCTTCTGTATTTCAGAAATATCTGCTGTGATTGCCAGGGGGTGACAAATAACTTGTGTAGATTGATACAGCAGGAATGGAAGCCGTTTATTGTAGCATCTGAGCGATATTTATACATTTTATATAGCTTATCTAATTAGCATAAAATAGATCCAGCAGTGAACCAATAAGGAATCTCCACACTTAATGGCTAGGTTTTGTTACTTCACAAACCACTCTCTATGGCATTTTTCCAGGCGCCATCCAGACTTGTTTACAGACCCTAACATTTCTCTGGCAAAATACCAGGTGCCATCCTGACTTGTTTATATACCTTAACATGTGATGTTGCCCTTTTCATCCCGTATGCTAGTAATTTGAGTTTTCTCTCTTCTTCTCTTCATTAGCATGGCTAAGGGTCTGTCGATTTTATTTATTTTTTCAAAGAACCAACTTTTAGTTTTCTCAATTTTTTCAATTGTTTCTTTTGTTTCGATTTCATTAATTTCAGCTTTGATTTTAATTAAATCTTACCTACTACTTATTTTGCTGTTGTTTTCCTCTTCTTTTTCTAGGATTCTGAGATGAAGTATGACATCATTTATTTGTTTTGTTTTTTTTTTCTTTTTTTAAGGAATGAAATCCAAGCAATGAATTTTCCTCTTAGAATGGATTTCAGTGTGTCCCATAGATTCTGATATGTTGTGCCTGTGTTTTCATTTATCTCTAAGAATTTTTTAATTTCCTCCTTGATGTCTTCTATAACCCATTGATCATTCAGTAACCTATTGTTCATTCTCCAAGTGATGCATGATTTTTCCTTCCTTCGTTTATCATTGATTTTTAGTTTATATTAGATTATGATCAGATAAGATGCATGGTATTATCTCTACTTCTTTATATTGTCTAAGAATTGCCCTGTGACATAATATATGATCTATTTTTGAGAAGGATCCATGTGCTGCTGAGGAAAAATGTAACTGCTTGATGTTGAGGAGTATATTCGATATATGTCAATTAAGTCTAGGTTATTAATTGTGTTATTGAGTTCTATAGTTTTCTATTTCAACTTTTGTTTGGAAGACCTGTCCAGTGGTGAGAGAGGTGTGTTGAAGTCTCCCATGATTATTGTATGGTGGTCTATTAGACTCTTGATCTTGAAAAAAGTTTGTTTGATGGACATAGCTGCACCATTGTTTGGGGCATATATATATTTATAATGGTTATGTCTTGTTGGTGTATGGTTCTCTTGAGCAGTATGTAGTGTCCCTCTTTATCCCTTTTGATTAACTTTGGCTTGAAATCTATTTTATTTGATATGAGTATGGACACTCCTGCTTGTTTCCGAAGTCCATATAAGTGATATGATTTTTCCCAACCTTTCACCTTCAGTCTATGTATGTCTTTTCCTATCAAATGCGTCTCCTGTAGGCAGCATATTATTGGGTCTTGTGTTGTGATCCATTCTACTAGCCTGTGTCTCTTAATTGGTGAGTTTAAGCCATTAACATTTACGGTTATTATTGAGATAATGGTTGTTCTTCCAGACCTATTTGTTTATTTATGTTATTAAACATGGATTGTTTTCTACATTGATTATTTCCCCCTTTTACTGTACTACCTCCCACTGTTGGTTTTTATTGTTATTTTCCATTTCCTCTTCCTGTAATATTTTGCCGATGATGTTTTGAAGAGATGGTTTTCTAGCTACAATTTATTTTAACTTTTTTTTTAACATAGAAGGTTATGATTTTATCTTCCATCCTGATGCTTAATTTCACTGGATACACAATTCTTGGTTGGAATCCATTTTCTTTCAGTGTTTGAAAAATGTTAATCCAGGATCTTCTAGCTTTCAGAGTCTGTGTTGAAAGATCAGCTGTTATCCTGATTGGTTTACCCCTAAATGTAATCTGCTTTTTTTTTCTCTTGTAGCATTTAAAATTCTCTCCTTATTGTGTACATTGGGCATCTTCATTATAATGTGTCTAGGTGTGGATCTCTTATGATTTTGCACATTCGGCGTCCTGTAGGCTTCTAGGACTTGGGAGTCAGTCTGATTCTTCAAGTCTGGGAAGTTTTCTCGTATTATTTCATTGAATACATTGCTCATTGCTTTGGTTTGGACCTCTATACCTTCCTGTATTCCAATGACTCTTAAGTTTGGTCTCTTTATGTTATCCCGTATTTCTTGGATATTCTGTTGATGGTTTCTTAACAGTCTTGCTGAGCTGTCTATGTTCTTTTCAAGTTGGAATACTTTGTCTTCATTGTCTGATGTTCTATCTTCTAAGTGTTCTACTCTGCTGGTAGTATTCTCAATTGAGTTTTTAAGTTGGTTTATTGCTTTCTGCATTTCTAGGATTTCTGTTTGTTATTTTTTACAACCTCTATCTCCCTGTATAGCTGATCTTTTGCTTCTTGGATTTGTTTATGTAATTCATTGTCGAAGTGATTTTTCATTGTCTGATTTTGCTGTCTAATGTCTTCCTTGAGACTCCAGATCATCTGAAGCATGTATATCCTGAGTTCTTTATCTGACATTCCATTTACTGCAGCTATTACCTCTTCTAAAGTTGTGCTGACCTGCATTGCTTGTGGTCCTTTTTTCCTTGTCTTATCATACTGCTCGCTTTTCTTTCTGCTTGGTGAAACTGTTGTGATTTTGAAATTTTCCTCCTATATATTTATATTGCTCTTGTATAGTTGCAAAGTCTCCCTTGCATGGGCGCAGGGGGGCTGTGCTGCTCCTCCAATTAGGGTGATCTAACTACCTTGCTGACGGGCCGCTGGGCTTGTTTTCCTGATCGGTTGCAGGTCTGCCTACCATGCAGGCGCGGGAGGCGGCTCTGCTCTGCCCCTCCTCCAATTGGTGTCACGTGTCTACCAGGCCCGTGGACCCCTGGGGTGTTCTGCCGATCAGTCGCAGGTCTGCCTACCTTGTAGGTGCTGGCGGCGGCTCTGCTCTGCCCCTACTCCAATTGGGGTGACGTGACTACCATGCAGGTGTGTTGCTGGGCCTGTTCCGCCAGTTTGTCGCAGGTCTGCCTACCTTGCGGGCACGGGCAACGGATCTGCTCTGCTCCTATTCCAAATGGGGTGAAGTGTCTGCCGCTCCGGCAGGGCGATGGGCCTCTTCTGCCAGTCAGGTGCAGGTGTGCCTACCTTGCGGGTGCGGGTGATGGCTCTGCTCTGCCACTACTCCATTTGGGGGGTCGTGACTACCATGCCGGCAGGTTGTTGGGCCTGTTCTGGGTGCGGACGAAGGCTCTGCTCTGCCCCTACTAATATTGGGGTGACCTGACTACCATGCCGGTGGGCCACTGGGATTGTACTAGGTGAGGGAGAAGGCTCTGCTCTGCAACTATTCCAATTCGGGTGATTTGACTACCACGCCTGCGGGTCACTGGGCCTGTTCTGGGCAAGGGCGGCGGCTCTGCTCTGCCTCTATTCCAATTGGGGTGACGTGACTACCATGCACGTGTGTCGCTGGGCCTGTTCCGGGCGTGGGCGGAGGCTCTGCTCTGCCCCTCTGGCTTGATGACAAAGTGAGAGAGACCCGGGTGTTTGTGACTCACTTTCTTTACCAGGAGACCAACTGTTTCTGTCACCGATGGTATCAATGAAGTTATCTCCTCTGCTGCTTTCTGATGACATCAGATCTCTGCCATGTTGGTATCCCATGCAAAAGGCAGCATTTTGTTCCCTTTGCTGGGTGACTAAAGCAATGGGTGAGTTCTGACCGGCACTCACAAGCCCCGTCTCAATCCTGTTGCACTCCCTATGAAGGCTCGGTTGATATTTACCTCCACAGTATTCAGCAAGACCCGGACCGAGAAGCAGTTTCCGCAGGTTCTTTAGCCCAGGGCCAGATCAGTTCCGGGAGGCGGAATTCGGCCGCTCTGGGCTCGGTGTATGTTCTAATAGAAGCAGGCTCCAAGACGCAGTTTCTGCGGGTTCTCTAGCACTGAGCCTGAGTAATTTGTCTGCAAGACAAAGGTGAATGGCATCCTGAAATTACCGGTTCTATAGCTGAATAAGCTGCGATCAGTCGAAAACAGGGATGGTGACGTCACCTCTCCAAGATGGTGGCCGCTGGGTTCCTCTGTGGTCTGACTGGTGCGGAGAAACGAGTTGGACTGCATGCTTCCCCGTCTCAAAACCAGAATTCAGCACTGAGCACAGTGATTGCATACCTGGCAGGAGCCCACAGTATCTGCACCACTGTATATTTGCGTTGCTATCTCGTCGTTTCCCAGCACGCACCACAGACTCTAGCCACGGAGCGATTTCCTGAATAAGCCACATGACCTTCTGTGAGGACAAATCACTCGCGTTTGAGTTCCCGTAGCTGATCCTCGTGAGATGGAAATTAGTACACTAGGTTTTGGAGAACCACAATTTTGCTGGAAATTTCTAACAAGATAGGTTTTAGCCATTCTAACTCGTCATTCTCCCGCACAGTGATGCGGTATATGGGGGTGATGCACTCCCTTCGCAGCCATCATATGATCCCCTGAAGTTAGTTTTCAGTACTAGGAAACAAATAAGTATTTCAGGTGGATGAATATTTCTGAGAAAAATCGTTTGAAAAGTTGATTATAAATCCACATACATGAATATGAATGAATTTAGGGAGTGTATAATAAGAAAAATATACTTCATATTTTGAAAAATCTGCAGAGTGAAAATATATATATATATATATATATATATATATATATATATATGTATATATATACATACACACAGAGACATTAAAAAAGTAGCATTATGTATGCCAATCGAAATTCACCATGAAATATATATCATCCACAGATCCAAAAATATTCATTTTAATGAACATGGATTTATGTCGTTCAACTAAGAAGCTCACCCGTATCTTGAATTTTCGGTTCCAACAGCATTTAGTAGGAGTGATCTCTTCTCACAATTTGTATCTGCCAAGCCAGCCACCTCACAAAATGTACGAGTTATACCAGGTAGAATTCGATATGTGCATATAAAAATACATGTGATGAATAGGCTACAGAGAAAGGGAGACAGTTATTCACATATTTGTTAACTTTTAAAACACATGGAGGACTATTTCAATTAAAATTCGCTAGATTTATAACACCTACCATTTATCATACGAAAGGCAAGTCCAACTATACACCATGCCTCCTGTGAACCTCTTGTATTTCTATTCTGTTTGAGTTATTTTTCTCCATAATATTAGGATTAGAAGTCAAAGTCTATTAGGGTATGTGTTAGTGTCAGGGATTCAGTATTTCGATAGGAAAATTTGAAAATGTATCCAATGTATATGCAAATATGTGCTACACAAAAAACTTCCCACTCTCATTCATAACAATGCCTTGACATTACCTTCGCCCCACATAAGACACAATTAGAGGAGAGGAGTTAGAAAATCTGTGAATACATATGTGGAATGGAAAATGCTCAGGAGTTCACAAATTTGGAGGTGGTAGAGGAGTTTCCAAAAGTAAGGGACAGGGTAAACACTCCACAAACATGAAGTTCTGCCAGCCTGACACCTGGAGAAACTGCCTCTAAGGTTGGGCAATGAAATATATGCTGTTGTCAGGAGCATTAGCTTCATTTGGAGTGAGACCATCAAAGCTGGGTCTTCATCTATGTGACATGAATGACATTGTTTCTTATTTTCCAATGAACATGAGGCATCAGTGCTGAATTTTCTATTTGTATGTAACTTGTGGCCACTGGGGTCTAAGTGTCTCCCCGTGTGGACTGTAAATCCATTTGGTCATCCTCCACTATTCGTGGTGTTTCTTGCTGCTGCACTGGGAGTTTGGAATTTGCTTCATGAAATACAAGGAGTTCAACAGGGACACAGTGCTGAAGTGAGTTCTGTCAATTGTGGTGGGTCGGGTTCTGCAGGAGAATGCACCAACCAGGCTTCTATCCCACATTGCTTGCCCCATTGACCATAGCAACCTGATTCTGAACATTGCCCTGAAACCTCTCCATATAACAATATGCTTTTACATATAAGAGTCTACTGGCTTCAAAATGTCAGTCACAATCCATTTGCAAGACAATGGCAGATCCACATGGCCCAACACAGATGTTTTATCACACACCTGCCAACCACTGCTCTAGGACAACTACTCAACAGGATCCAACTTACTGGCATCTCTGTTCTACACCATTTTCATAAAACCAAGTCAATCAAGGCACTGTCTTACATACTCATGATCAGCAACAGGACATCCAAATGTTCTCCAGTGCCACCCAGTCATGGGAATTTCAAAAATTTTTATGGTATTTATCTAGCCAATTTTCAAGGAAGAAGTTGGAGGCACTGTGGGTTTCAATTTATTCAGGAACCATTAAATGGTGAGCAAGTTCATTTCAATGAAAACTCTGGAGAATTCTCACAGGCAAGGCTTCCCAAAGAGTGGCCAAAATGTCAGATTAAGCCAGGCCCATTGAGGTCTACAATGTGAGGTCCATGTGTGTTTTGACTCTCAAAAATGGCTGCCAAGTCTTTAAGAATAAAATCATGTGATATCATGGCTGAGATTCCCTGTGATCTGTGGAAAGTCAACTTGGACCTAGATGTCTTTCCAAGGGCAACTCTCATGCATGGCCATCTAAAATCCCAACACAATTCATGGCAATACTTCTCTGAGATCAGTACTACAACTCAGTCTCTAAGGGGAATCACACCAGGGTGCAAGCCCACGTGGACCCAGTCATCTCTTCAAACCACCATTCAAATGTCCACAATTAAATCCCAAACACTCCCACATGGCCCAAATCTTCTTCCATATATACACTCATCATAACCTGTGGCTGGAGGTTTCCATGAGGGGAGCAGCCCACGTCAGTGTCCAAAATAAGCTTCCTGCACCTCATTTGCCTAAAGTCAGGGTGGCATGGACACCCTTCCTGTAAACCAGAAGTGATCAAATAGGCCTTCCTTTAATACTGCTTAGCTTCTCCAACTTGAGGCCTACTGACTTTGAGGTTTAGATTCTTTAAGTGAATTGGAGTCATGAGAAAAACAAGCACCTATGGGCTAGCCTCTGCTGGGTTTTGAAGAACTCATTTGACCCAAAGGATCCCTGTTCTCACTTGATGGATGTCAGGAACCTACCAGAGGAAGGCAAGAGAGTTAATCAACAATATCTGATCTTTTTGCCATTTTGGTTTTCGATGCATGCATGGGATGTATCTTTAGATCCATCAGGTGCTGAGAATCTAAGCCTCAGCCTCACACAGGGCCAAGAGACTGATTCAGACATATCCCTTTTCAAAGCAATTAAGCATGGATCCACACGTGATGCCCATTCATTTGCATTTGAAAACTGTTTTCTTCAGGCTTCACAAAGTGGTGGCTTGAGGCAAAGTTCTTCCTGACATTCAGGGCAACAGAACAATAGGTAAGCAAAAGGACCAAAGCAGGGTTTCTCCACTGAGACTTTCCTGGTCAACTGATATCTGAGATTTCTGAGATGCTAGCCATTCCCTTCAACTATCTAGTACATGGCCATGTCACAGATATTGGAGGTGGTACATATCTTGGACACAAAACCATGATACTATTCTGGAGTGTTGCCAGAATTGAAGGAGAAAACAGGAAATTATGAAGCTAGTAGGTGTTGCCCATCCATAAGGCAAGCCTGATTCCACTCATATATTGGGCACAATGAATGCTGGCAAGCTTTCTAGTAGACAGGAAACATCCATTGATGCCTTCTCTCTTCTAATGTCTACAATCATGAACACAGTGGGATACACAGACACTCGCCTTGTCAAAGGACTTACTAAAAGTAGTCCACTCCAAACCAAACAAACTGCCTTTCCCACCTATTCTGAGAACTTGAGACAAAACCACAAAATCACACCCACACCCACAAAGGCACCTCCTTCCCCCAAGTAGGTCTGTGACTCTCCGGAGTGTCCTCTGACTGGTGGGCCATACTATGTTTCCCCAAAATGACCTCTCCTGTCTCAGTTCTGGTCTGCTTGGCCAACTCTGTGAAGTTGTCAAGAGCCAGTGGTGAGACACTACCTGCTTTCTGAGGAAAAGCCCCTCTTCAAAGGTTTCCTGGCATTTGGCCATCCTCACATCTGTAGGTTCAAAGAAAGACTGACTCTGTCCTTGGTAAATCCAAACATATGAGACCACTGGGACTGGGACAGGGACTGTGTCTGGGTTCCTGGCTTCCTGGATCCCAAGTTCAGAGAGTTTCATCACCAAGGAAGTGAGGTGAGGTCACTTCCTTCAGGATCTGAATTACATCACTGCCTTGGCAACCACTTTGCCCTAACAGTTGCTTCCAAAAGTCCCTTTAGGTGGAGGCTGCCCCTGTTTTCCTGTAACACTTTCACAAGTTAGAATGTTATATCAATCATAAGCACCCCGGAACAGCTCTCCACACAGAACTGGTTTGGTCCATCTTGTATACATTAAGAAGAGAGAGTGATTCAGACACAACCCTTCAACCCGACCAGGATGACTGCCATGGAAGATGACTTTTGCTTTCTGAGGTATTTCATAGCTGCCTTCATCTTCACCAGGGATCATTTCTGCATGAACATTTGAGGTTCTCAGCAGGTGAAGATACCCTACATTCCTGTATTTTAAAACCAACTCTGTCCCTGCTCTTCGGTAAAGTTAGTGTATGGTTAGGGTTCATTATATGTTTGATTTGGGTTAGGAATCATTCTGCAGGATGAATAAAGGGATTGGGTACCTGCGATATTTATAAGAATATATAAGTGAAATATATGTATGAAAACGGAAATCTAAGAAAGATTTGAAGCCCAGAAGAGCATTGGGCCCTTGATTGGGATGCATAGTGTTGAATTACGTTCTGTACAATTGTCTCAGTTAAATCGATATACAATGGCATAGGACCTTGTACCTTGGATGATTGAATGTAGAAGAGAACATCCAGTTAAAAAGGGATAGTCGGTAGGATTAGAAAGATAGTCGGTAGGTTTAGGAAGAAGAGTGAGAATATGATTTGGAATAAAAAGCTTCTTTAGCAATAGGGTTTCGTTTAGAGAGTGAATGTAAATGTCAGTACATGTGAAGAGTCTTTCACAATGATGAACTGGGGAAATTATGTAGAAAAGCAGGTATCAATAGAGACATAACGAAATCAGGCAAAGTATAAATGAGTGATAGGATTAGACATTTTCAACAGGGTTGAGTTTGAATATATAATCATAGGAAAAAACAAATATGTTGTCACCAATGGGATTGACATTTGAGAGCATTAGGCAACCTGGACACGGATGTTATTACTTATCCATGTTCACTTTCCTTTTAGGCTTTGGTACAATCATAAGTGTGACCTTTACATTTTTTTTTGTTCAGAATATTTCGGTGGTAAAATGTATATGTAGATCAGGTAACATGAGTATTTCTTTCACCATGTCTGGGAGCAATATTTTGAAGACATATACATTAGTATTAGGGGTACAAAGAGGTGTACCCTGTGTCTATGAATATAGAGATAATGCATGAATAGACGATAATATGAATAAATAATGTATCTGGTTCCACTTTAAATAATGGATTGAATTGAAATCTGAAAATATATAAGAAATCTTATATTGATATATAATCATTCATTTCAACCAGTTATATATCTAATGGTAATATTAGGATTATGGTTTATCATGAAGGGTGTTTGAGTTTTGCTTTATAAGTGATGATGTTAAACGAAAATAATGTGTTTGGAAAGAAGTCTCATGAAAAGACCAGTCAAGAAACATAGAAGAATCATGTGTTCTGAATCAGAAAGTGATTGATCGTGAAACAAATGCCTATAAATTTTCTAACTTTTGAATGAAATATATATCCTATGATGTGCATAAACTGAAGACATCGTAACGTATAAGTGTTGAATAAAAATGAAAATCAAAATACACATCATGTCCCCTAAGAATATACTTGCATTGATGTTAAACTAGCTCAGTAACTGTAGAAATATTAGGTTTTGTTTGCACCTTTCACTGAATTTAGTTTTCAGTACTAGAAAACAAATATGTATTTCAGGTGGATGATTATTTCTGAGAATAATCTTGTGGAAAGTTGATTATAAATACACATATATGAATATGAATGAATTTAGGGAGTGTATAATAAGACACATATATTTCATATTTTAAAAAATCTGGAGAGTGTATATATATATATATATACACTCTCATACATACACACTCACATGCACAGATATAAAAAAGTAGCAATACAGGAAATCCATCATGAAGGCAGGCATGGAAAAATCAAGTCTCTGACCTCTTCAGCTGCGCGGGCATCGGGAGTCGTAAACTGTCTAAATGCTGTTTGCTCAGAATCACTGGGCAATGTTGACCTAATGTGGATCTGGTGCGAACATTCTGGGCCCCTCAGAACACACACCGAGCCTGGATCGGCTGCATTCAACCTCCGGTTTGCCTGGTTCTCGTGACTCAGCACTAAGATCCCTCTGAAATAACTGTTCGGCCCTTCTGAACTTTCAGAGGTAAAAGCCAACCAAGCCTTCAAAGGCAGTGGCCACAGGATTGAAACGGCGCTTGGGAGAGACAGTCAGGACCCACCCGTTGCGTTGGTTACCTTGCAAAGGGAACAAACGGTCACCATTTGCATGGGATACCACCATAGCATAGAAATGATGTCACGGGCAGAGGAGATAACTTCATTGAAACCAGCGTGACAGGTGTGTAATCCCCTAGCCATCTCTCTCAACACAGCGGGGAAACCTTAAGGGCCCCTCCCAGCTCTGCCGTAAGGGACTCTCCCAGCTCTCCCGTGAGCGCGATAGCCAGACCTGGGGAATCAGGATTGGCTCGGGACTAGCGGAGTGGAATTCCGGGCTCCTGATCCCACAAGTGCTGACAATTGAGGTCTCTTACACCACGTACCGGTGGCGTGGCTCCCAGAGGGCAAGAAAATTCGCTGGGGGTCCTCAGCCCCAAGCTCTACAAACTTAGGGTCTGAGGGAGGCAAACAGGGAGAGTGTGCACAGGCGTTCATGAAAACAGGGCTGCCAGGAGTAGAGTTCTGGCTTGTAACCACTATTGTGGTGAGCGTCACAGGTGATCAGGGCATGGCTTGAGGAAGCACAAGAGAAGGCCCTAGGCACTCAGGATTGGAGATCCGCCAAGTCTGGGAGGAAGAGCTGCTGCACAGTGATTGGTTCCCACTTATTCAGAGGAGGAGCTTGGCCCAGTGCACACAGCTCCACATACTGAAAGAGAAGTTAATTGAACTCTATGACTGCATGTATTATTATTATTTTTTTAATTTATATTTTTTATATTTCTTTCATTTTCATTTTTGTTGCTGTTGTTCTTTAACTTTTTTAATGTTTTTATTTTTTTATTTTTTATTTTATCATTATTATTATTAATATTATTTTAAATTTTAATTTTCATTTTTTAATTATAATTATTATTTAAATTTTTTTTCTTTCTTTATTTTCTATTTTTTTCTTTTGTCTTTTCATTTCTTTTCAATTTTCTTATTCTCCCTTCCTTGAATTCTACCTGTCTACTCTCATTCTCTTTAGTGACTTCTTCCCTTCCCTTCTAATATCTTTCCTCCCAAGCATCAAATAAATTTATAAGAGTAAGCAGTAACTCAGCAGTCAAACAAAACAAGAAGTAACATGAGCAGCATAAAAAAGCAAGGAAGAAAAGGAGTACAAACAATGATGGACAGCCTAAATATTCAGAAGGACCTAGAGTCATCAGAAAAATGGTCATATAAAGAACTCAAGAAATACCTTAGACAGATGGAATGGAACCTTAAAGAGGATATGAGACATCAAAACCAAACAGTGAAAGAACACATTGAAAATGAATTACATAAACAGATATATAAAGAAATTAAGCATCTTAATTAGGAGATAGAGATTATAAAAAAAATCAAACAATAATTCTAGAAATGAAGGAAATGATAAAACAAATTAAAAACTCAATTGAGAGTATCACTAACAGAGTGGAGCAAGTAGAAGACAGAATGTCAGATAATGAAGACAAAATATATCATCTTGAAAAAAGTCTAGCCAACAAAGAAATGCTAGTAAAAAGTCATGAGAAAAACATCCAAGAGATATGGGATAACATAAGAAAAAAAAAAAACTAATGAGTCATCTGGATAGAGGAAGGTACAGAGATTCAAACCAAGGGAATGAGTAACCTGCTGTATGAAATAATTACAGAAAACTTTCCAGAAATAAAAATGGAAACGGATAAAAAAAATTGTAGATGCTTACAGGACACCGAGCACACAAAATCACAGTAGACCAATGCCAAGACACATTGTTATGAAGATATCCAATATACAGAACAAAGAGAAAATATTAAAAGCTACAAGAGAAAGGAGGCAGATTACAATCAGGGGTAAACCAAAAATGTTAACAACAGATTTTTCATCACAGACGCTGAAAGTGAGAAGATCCTGGAACAACGTATTTCAAACACTTAAAAACAATGGATGCCAACCAAGAAATCTGTATTCAGCAAAATTAAGCTTCAGGTAAGACAACGAAATAAAAACATTTCGTGATAAACAAAAGCTAAAAGAACTTGCAGCCAGAAAACCAGCATTGCAAAGCATCTTAAGGAAAACACTACACGAGGAAAAAATGAATATCAACAAAGAAAACCATCAGTGGGAAGTGCCTCATTAATGACAGAGGGCGGGGGAAAAGTTAATCATGGATAAACAAACTAAATTAAAAAAAAGATAAATAATCAAAGACGGGTGGCAATACAAACCATATATCAATACTAACTCTAAACTTTAATGGCTTAAACTCTCCAATAAAGTGACATAGACTTGTAACGTGGATTAAAAAAAACAAATCCAACAATATGTTGCTTCCAGGAGACACATCTGAATGGAAAAGACATACACAGGCTGAAGGTGAAAGGTTGGGAAAATTTATACCATGCACACGGTCCTTGTAAGCAAGCAGGGGTGGCCATCCTCATATGGAATAAAATCGACTTCAAGACTAATTTAATCAAAAGGGATAAGGAAGGACATTATATACTGTTGAAAGGAACCATTCACCAACAAGACATAACAATTATCAATATTTATGCAGCAAATAATGGTGCTGCAACATTTATAAAACAAATTCTCCTCAAGTTCAAGAATCAAATAGACCACAACACAATAATTATGGGAGACTTCAACTCACCTCTCTCACCATTGGACAGATCCTCCAAACAAAAGTTGAATAAAGAAAATATAGAATTCAATATCACAATCAATACCCTAGACTTAACTGACATATATAGAATATATCAACCATCATCAAGTGGATATACTTTTTTCTCACCAGCACATGGATCCTTCTCAAAAATAGACCATATATTATGCCATAGGGCAACACTCAGTAAATATAAAGGGGTGGAGATAATACCATGAATTTTTTTCTGATCACAATGGAATGAAACTGGAAACCAACGGTAAAAGAAGGAAGGAAAAATCCTACATCACATGGAAAATGAACAATATGTTACTGAATGATCAATGGGTTACAGAAGACATAAAGGAGGAAATCAAAAAATTCTTAGAGATAAATGAAAATACAGACACAACATATCAGATTCAATGGGACACAATGAAACAAGATTCAAGAGGCAAATTCATCGCCTGGAGGTCATTCCTCAAAAAAAGAAAAAAACAAAAACAACAAATAAATGAGCTCTCACTTAATCTCAAAGCCCTAGAAAAGGAAGAGCAAAACAACAGCAAATGTAGCAGAAGGCAAGAAATTATTAAAATCAGAGAGTAAATCACGAAATTGAAACAAAAGAAACTATTAAAAAATTACCAAAACTAATAGTTGGTTCTTCGAAAAAATAAATAAGATTGACAGACCCTTAGCCATGCTAACGAGGAGAAGAAGAGAGAGAACTCAAATTACTAACATACGGGATGAAAAAGGCAATATCACAACAGATGCTACATAAATACAGAAGACAATTAGAAATTATTTCGAAAACCTATATTCCAATAAAATAGAAAATAGTGAAGACATTGATACATTTGTTAAGTCATATGATTTGCCTAGACTGAGTCAGGAGGATACACACAATTTGAACAGACCAATATCAATCGATGAAATAGAAGAGGCAATCAAACTACTACCAACCAAGAAAAGCCCAGGATCGGATGGGTATACAGCGGAGTTTTACAAAACCTTTAAAGAAGAATTAATACCAATACTTTTCAAGTTATTCAGAAAATAGAAAAACAGGGAGCTCTGCCAAATTCATTCTATGAGGCCAACATCACCCTGCTTCTGAAACCAGACTAAGACACCTCAATGAAAGAAAACAACAGACCAATATCTCTGATGAACCTAGATGCAAAAATTTTCATTAAAATTCTGGTGATTTGGATACAAAGGCACATCAAAAAAATTGTGCACCATGATCAACTAGGATTCATCCCTGGGATGCAAGGAGGGTTCAATATATGGAAATCAATAAATGTTATTCACAACATCAATAGACTTAAAAATAAGAACCATAAGATGATCTTGATAGATGCAGAAAAACCATTAGAAAAAGTAGAGCATTCCTTTACGTTCAAAACATTAGAAAAACTAGGGATAAAAGGAACATACCTCGACATTGTAAAAACTATCTATGTTAAGCCTCAAGCTATTATCATTCTGAATGGAGAAAAATTGAAGGCATTCTTTCTAAAATTTGGAACAAGACAGGGATGTCCTCTATCACCACTTCTATTCAATATAGTTCTCGAAAAACTGGCCAGAGCAATTAGAAAGTTGAAAGACATTAAAGACATAAAAATAGGAAAAAAAGAACTTAAATTATCACTATTTGAAGATGACATGATTCTATACATAGAAGACCCAAAAGGGTCTACAGAAAAAAACTACTAGAACTAATAAATGAATTCAGCAATGTGGCTGGAAATGAAATCAACATGCATAAATCAAAGGCATTTCTGTATATCAGCGACAAAACTTCTGAAATGAAAATGAGGAAAAACACTGCATTCACAATATCCTCATAAAAAATTAAATACTTGGAATCAACCTAACAAAAGAGGTGAAAGATTTATACAATGCAAACTACAGAACCCTAAAAAGAGAAGTAGAATAAGATCTTAGAAGATTGAAAAATATACCCTGTTCATGGATAGGCAGAACTAACATCATCAAAATGGCGATATTACTAAAAAGTTGTCTGTAGGTTTAATGAAATGCCAATCTAAATCCCAAATGAATTTTTTGTAGAAATAGATAAACCAATCATGAAATTCATATGGAAAAATAAACGACCCAGAATAGCAAAAGAAATTCTAAGCAGGAAGTGTGAATCAGGCGGTATAGCGATACCAGATTTCAAACTATATTACAGAGCAATAATAACAAAAACAGCATGGTACTGGTACCAAAACAGGCGGGTGGACCAATGGTACAGAATGGAGGACACAGAGACTAATCCAAAAAGCTACAAGTATCTTATATTTGATAAAGGAGCTAAAAGCTTGCAATGGAGGAAGGATAGCATCTTCAACCAATCGTGCCGGGAAAACTGAAAATCCATATGCAACAAAATGAAACTGAATCCCTTTCTCTCGCCATGCACAAAAGTTAACTCAAAGTGGATCAAGGAGCTAGATTCAAATCAGAGACTCTGCATCTGATAGAAGAAAAAGTTGGTTCCGATCTACATATTGTATGGTCAGGCTCCAAATTCCTTAATAGGACACCCATAGCACAAGAGTTAATAACAAGAATCAACAAATGGGAGTTACTTAAACTGAAAATTTTTTTCTCAGAAAGAGAAACAATAAGAGAGGTAAATATGGAGCCTAGATCATGGGAACAAATTTTTACTCCTCACCCTTCAGATGGAGCCCTAATATCCAGAGTATACAAAGTATACAAAGAACTCAAATAATTAGACAATAAGATAACAAATAACCTAATGGGCCAAGGACCTGAACAGACACTTCTCAGAGGAGGACATAGAATCATTCAACAAGTACATAAAAAAATGCTCTCCATTTCTTGCAGTCAGAGAAATGCAAATCAAAACCACCCTAAAATACCATGTCAATCCAGTGAGATTGGCAGCCATTATGAAGTCAAACAACAACAAGTGCTGGCGACGATGTGGGGAAAAGGGTACTCTTGTACATTGCTGATGGGACTGAAACTGGTGCAGCCAATTTGGAAAGCAGTATGGAGATTCCTGGGAAGGCCGGGAATGGAAGCACCATTTGACCCAGCTATTGCCCTTCTCGCACTATTCCCTGAAGACCTTAAAAGAGCGTACTACAGGGATACTGCCAATCGATGTTCATAGCAGCACAATTCACAATTGCTACACTGTGGAACCAACCCAGATTACCTTCAATAGATGAATGGATAAAAAAAAAAGTTTTTTTTTTTATATACTATGGAGGATTACACAGCACTAAAAAATGACAAAATAATGGAATTTGCAGGGAAATGCATGGCACTAGAGCAGATTATGCTTAGTGAAGCTAGCCAATCCCAAAAAAACAAATACCAAATGACTTCTTTGATATAATGAGAGCAACTAAGAACAGAGCAGAGAGGAAGAGCATGAAGAAAAGATTAACATTAAGCAGAGATATGAGGTGGAACGGAAAGGTAGAGAAAAGAGAAATTGCATGGTAATGGAGGGAGACCCTTATTGTTACAAAAAAAATACATATAAGAGGTTGTGAGTGTAATGGAAAAATAAACAATAAGTGAAATGAATTACAGTAGGTAGCGTAGAGAGAGAAGGTGGGAAGAGAGCGGAGGGGGGATAGTAGGGCATAGTAAAGGTAGCAGAATACAACAGTAACTAATAAGACATTATGTAAAAATATGGATGTGTAACTGATGTGATTCTGCATTCTATATTTGGAGTAAAAATGGGAGTTCATAACCCACTTGAATCTAATGTATGAAATATGATATGTCAAGAGCTTTGTAATGTTTTGAGCAACCAATAAAAGAAAAAAAAGGTAGCAATATATATGCCAATCGAAAATCTTCATCAAATATATATAATCCAAAGATCGAAAAATATTCATTTTACTGAAATGGATTTATGTATAATGTTATTCAACTAGGAAGCTCACCCGTAGGTTGAATTTTCAGTTCCAACAGCGTTTAGGAGGAGTGATCTCTTCTCACAATTTGCATCTGCCAATTCAGCCACCTCACATGTGTGTAAAAGTGATATCAGGTAGGATTCTATATGTGCATATAAAAATACATGTGCTGAATAGGCTACAGAGAAAGGGAGACAGGGATTCACATATTTGTTAATTTTAAAAACACATCTAGAACTATTTCAACAGAAAATTGACTAGATTTAAAACTCCTACATTATATAATGCAAAAAGCAATTCCAACTATACACCATGCCTCCTCTGAACTGCTTGTATTTCTATTCTTTTTGGGTTATTTTTCACCATCATTTTAGGATTATTAGTCAGAGACTAGTAGGGTACAGGTTAGTGTCAGGGATTAAGTATTTCAAATGGAAAATTGGAAAATGAATCCAATGTGTATGTAAATATGTGCTACACAAAAATCATCCCACTCACATCCAGAACAATGCCTTGACATTACCTTCGCCCCAAGTAAGACACAATTAGAGTTGAAAAGTGTAAAAATCTAGGAATACATACATGGAATAGAATATGCTCGGGAGTTCACAACTTTTGAGGTGGTAGAGGAGTTTCCAAAAGTAAAGGACAGGGTAAACACTCCACAAACAAGGAGCTCTGCTGGCCTAAGAATTCTTGGGAAATGGCCTCTGAGGTTGGGATCCTGAAATATATGTTGCTGTCATGAGCTTCAGCTTCCTTCATAGTGAGACCATCAAAGCTGGGTCTGCATCTATGTGACCAGGAAGAGATGGTTTCTTATATTCCAATGAACATGAGGCAGCAGTGCTCAATTCTCTCTTTGTAGGTAAACTGTGGCCACTGGATTCTTAGTGTCTCCCAGTGGGGACTGTGAAGACATTTGGTCATCCTCCACTTTTCATGGTGTTTTTTGCTGCTGCACTGGGAATTTGGTATTTGCTTCACAAAATATAAGAAGTTCATTTGGGATACAGTGCTGGAGGGAGTTCTGTCACTTGTGGTGGGTCAGGGTCTGCAGGAGAATGCACCAACCAGGCTTCTATCCCACAGAGCTTGCCCCAGTAACCATAGTAAACTTATTCTGAACATTGCCCTTAAAACTCTCCATATAACAGGATGCCTTTACATATAAGGGTCTCATGTCTGCACTATATCAGTCACAAGCCATTTGGAAGCCAATGGCAGATCCACATAGCCCCTCCATGATGTTTTTTCACACACCTTCCCACCACTGCTCTAGGCCCACTACTCAGCAGGCTCCAAATTACTGGCATCTCGTGTTCTACATCATTTTCATGAAACCCAGTTAAACAAGGCACTGTCTGGTATACACATGATAAGCAACAGGACATCAAATTTTCTGCAGTTCCACCTGGTCATGGGAATTTAAAAAATTTCATGGTATTTATTTAGCAATTTTTCAAAAATGAAGTTAGAGGCACTGTGGGTCTCAATTCATTAAGGAACCATTAAGTGTGAGAAAGTTCATTTCAATGAAAGCTCTGGAGAACTCTCAAAGTCAAGGCTTCTCAAAGAGTTACCAAATGGTCACATAAAGCCAGGCCAATTCACGTCTACAATGTGAGGTCCATGTATGTTTTGACTCTCATCTATGGCTGCCAAGTCTTTCAGAATAAAATCATGTGATATCCTGGCTGAGATTCCCAGGCCTCTGTGGAAAGCCACCCTGGGCATAGATCTCAGTTTCCAAGAGTGAGTCTTATGTGTGTCCTCCTAAAATCCCAACACAATTCATGGCTATACTTCTCTGAGGTCAATTCCAGAATGCAGTCTCTAAGGGGAATCACACCAGAGTTCAAGCCCAGGTGGACCCAGTCATCCCTTCCAACCGCCACAAAAATTACCACAATTAAAATCAAAACACTCCCACAGGGCCATCATCTTCTTCCATGTAGACACTCATCATAACCTCTAGCTGGAGGTTTCTATGAGCCCAAGGTAGTGTCCAAAATAAGCTCACTTGCCCCTTATTTGCCTAAAATCATGGTGGTCTGGACACTCTTCCTGTGAACCAGGAGTGATCAAATATTCCTACTGTTAAAGTGTTCCACTTCTCCAATTTCAGCCTACTGGCTGTAGGGTATAGATTCTTTATGTGATTTGGATTCATGAGAAAATCCAAGCACATATGGGCTAGCCTCTGCAGGGATTTCAAGAACTCATTTGACCCAAAGGATCCCTATTCTCACTTGATGGAGTTCAGGAACCTAAAACAAGAAGGAAAAAATATTCATCCACAATGACTGCTCTTTTGGACATTTTAGTTTTGGAAGAACATGGAATCTTTCTTTAGATCCATCAGGTGCTGAGAATCTAAGCCACAACCTCATACAAGGACAAGAGGCTGATTCAGACACATCCCATTCAAAAGAAATTAAGCAAAGAGCCACAGGTGGGGTCCATTCATTTCCATATGAAAACAGTGTTTTTCAGGCTACACAAAGGGGTGGCCTGAGGCAAAGACCTTTCTGACATTTAGGGTAATAGAAATAGAATTAAGCAAATGGCCCAAGAAGGGTTTCTCCACTGAGACTTTACTGCACACACTGATATCTGAGTTTTCTGAGATGATCTCATTCCCTTCAGCTATCCAGAACATGGCCATGTCACAGAGCCTTGTGGTGTTACATATCTGGGAAACAAAACCATGAGTCTATTCTGGAGAGTGGCCAGAATTCACGTAGAAAACAGGAACATTAGAAGATAGTAGATGTTGCCCATCCATAAGGCAAGCTGCAGTGCATTCATCAATTGTGCAGTATGAATTGCGGAAGCTTTCAACTAGAGACAACACATCCATTGGTGCATTCTCTTTTCTAATGTCTACAACCATGGATACAGTGGGATACTCAGACATAGAAACACTCACAATGTAAAACGACTTACTAGAAACAGTCCACTCCAAACCAAACAAACCACCTTTCCTACCTATTCTCAGAACATGAGAAAAAACCACAAACTCACACCTACAACGGCAAAGGCACTTCCTTCCCCCAAATAGGTCTGTGACTATCCGGAGTGTCTTCTGACTGGTGGGCCATATTATGTTCCCCCAAAATGGCTTGTCCTGTTTCACATCTGGTCTCAATGTCCAACTCCGTGAAGTTGTAAGGAGCCAGCAGTGAGCCACTGCCTGCTTTCTCAGGAAAGGCCCCTCTTCAGAGCTCTGCTGGCATTTGGCCATCCTCACATCAGCAGGTACCAAGAAAGACTGACTATGTCTTTGGGAAAAGCAAACAAGTTAGCCCACTGGGTCTGGAGTGGGACTGGCTCTGGGTGCCTGGCTTCCTGGATCCCAAGTTCAGAGAATTCCATCACCAAGGAAGTGAAGTGAGGTCACTTCTTTCAGGAACTGAATATGGTCACTGCCTTGGTAACCACTTTGTCCTAACAGTTGCTTCCAAGGTTCCCATGAGATAGAGGCTGCCCCAACATCCTGTGACACATTCAGAAGTTATAATGGTATATCAACCATAGGCACCCTGGAACAGCTCTCCACAGAGGCCTGGTTTGGTCCATCTTCTCTACATTAAGAAGAGAGAGGCTGATTCAGACACATCAATTCATCCTGACCAGGTTGTTTGCATGGAAGATGACTATTTCTCTCTCAGGTCCTACATAGCTGCCTACATCTTCTCCAAGGATCATTTCTTCATGGATCTTTGAGGTTCTAAGCAGGTGGAAGATCTTCTACATTTCTATATTGTAAGACCCACTCTGTCGCTGCTCTTAAGTTAGTTATATTGAGGGAACAGTGTATGGTTAGGGTTAATAACAAGTTCGATTTGGGTTACGAATCATTCTGCGGGATGAATAATGGTATTGGCAACCTGCGATATTTACAAGAGTATACATGTGAAATATAAGTATGAAAGCAGAAATCTAGGTAAGATTTGAAGCCCAGAAGGGCATTGGGGACTTGAGTGGGATACTTAACTTTGAGTTATGTGCTGCACAGATGTCTCAGATAAATCAATATACACTGGCATCGGACCTTGTACCTTGGATGATTGAATGTTGAAGAGAGCATCCAGTCAAAAACCGATAGTCGGTAGGATTAGGAAGGTAGTTGGTAGATTTAGAAAGAAGAGTGAGCATAGGATTTGGACCAAAAGTTCTTCAGCAATAGGGTTTCGGGTAGAGAGTGTATGTAAATGTCAGCACATGTGAAGAGTCAGTCACAATGATGAACTGGGGAAAACATGTAGGAAAGCAGATATCAATAGAGACATTAGGAAATCAAGCAAAGTATAAAGTGTGTGATAGGGTTAGACATTTTCAACAGGTTTGAAGTTGAATATATAATCTTAGGAAGAAACAAATATGTAGTCACCAATAGGATTGATATTTGAGAGCATTAGGCAACCTGGACATGGATGATTTTAGTAATGGATGCTATCTTTTCATTTAGGCTTTGGTACAATTGTAAGTGTGACCTTTGCTTTTTGTGTCCGGAATATTTCTGTGATAAAATGTCTATGTAGATCAGGTGACATGAGTATTTCTTCCACCATTTCTGAGAGCAATATTTTGAAGATTTATAAATTCGTATGGGGGTACAAATAGGTGTACCCTGTTTCTATTAATATAGACATAATGCATGAATAGACAATACTGTGAATAAATAATATAACTAGATCCACTTTAAATAATGGATTGAATGGATATCTGAAAATATATAAGAAATGTTATATTGATATACAATAATTAATTCCAACCAGTTATATATCTAATGATTATCTTATGGTTATGGTTAATCATGAAGGGTGTGTGAGTTTTTCTTCAAAATTGATTATGGAAATCGAAAACAATATATTTGGAAAAAAAGTCTCATGAATAGACCAGTCAAGAAACATAGAGAAATACATGTGTTCTGGAGCAGGAAGTGACTGAAAGTGAAACAAATGCCTATAAATTTGCTAACTAGTGAATGAAATATATATGCTAAGATGTGCATAAACTGAAGAAATAGTAATGTACCAGTGTGGAATAAAAATTAACGTCAAAATACACATCGTGTCCCATAGGAACCAACATGCATTGATGTTCAACTGGGTCAGTTAATGTAGACATATTAGAATTTGTATGCACCTTTCACTGAAGTTAGTTCTCAGTACTAGGAAACAAATATGTATTTCAGGTGTTTGAGTATTTCTAAGAATAATCTTGTGAAAAGTTGATTATTAATCCACATACATGAACATGAATGAATTTAGGGAGTGTATATAAGACACATAATTTTCATATTTTTAAAAATCTGGAGAGTATATACACACACACACACACACAAACACATAAATTAAAAAATAGCAATATATATGCCAATCGAAATTCATCATGAAATATATATCATAAAGATGCAAAAACATTCATTTTACTGAACATGGGTTTATGTATAATGTTGTTCCACTGGGAAGCTCACCCATAGGTTGAATTTTCAGTTCTAACAGCGTTTAGGACGAGTGATCACTTCTCACAATTTGTATCTGCCAAGTCATGTAACTCAAAAGAATGTACGTGTGATACCGTGTAGGATTCTATTTGTGCATATAAAAATACATGTGCTGAATAGGCTCCAGAAAATGGGAGACAGTAATTCACATATTTGTTAACTTTCAAAACACATGGAGAACTATTTCAATTAAAAATTGACTAGATTCATAATACCTACCCTTTATCATGCAAAAGGCAAGTCCAACCCTGAACTGCATGTATTTATGTACTGTTTGGGTTATTTTTCTCCATCATATTAGAATTAGTAGTCAGAGTCTATTAGAATATGGGTTAGTGTCAGGGATTCAAAATTTTGAATGGAAAAATAGGAAAATTAATCCAATGTGTATGCAAATATGTGCTAAAACAAATCTTCTGACTCTCATCCAGAACAATGCCTTGAAATTATCTTCGCCCCAAGTAAGACACAATTAGAGAAGAAAAGTTGCAAAATCTGTGATTACATTTCTGGAATGGAAAATGCTCAGGAGTGCACAAACTTGGAGGTGGTATAGGAGTTTCCAAAAGTAAGAACACGGTACACACTCCACAAACATGGAGCTCTGCATGCCTAAAACTTTTAGAGAAACTGCCACTGAGGTTGGGCAATGATATATAGGTTTTTGTCAGGAGTTAAGCTTCCTTTGTAGTGATACCCTCAAAGCTGGGTCTGCATCTATGTGACCTGGAGGACAAAGTTTCTTATTTTCCAATGAACACAAGGCAGCACTGCTGAATTCTCTCTTTGTAGATAAACTGTAGCCCCTGGGGGTTTATTTTCTCCCCGTGTGGACTGTGAAACAATTTGGTCATCCTCCACTTTTCGTGGTGTTTCTTGCTGCTGCACTTGGAGTTTGGTACATGCTTCACGAAATACAAGGAGTTCAACTGGGAACCAGTGCTGGAGAGAGTTCTGTCACGTGTGGTGGGTTATGGTCTGCAAGAAAATTCACAAACCAGGCTTCTATCTCTCAAAGATTGCTCCCTTGTCCATAGCAACCTGATTCTGAACATTGCCCTGAAACCTCGCCATAGAACAAGATGCCTTTACATATAAGGGTCTGAAGTATGCACTATGTCAGTCACAAGCCATTTGGAAGCCAATGGCAGATCCACATGGACCCACCATGATATTTTATCACACACGTGCCCACCACTGCTCTACGCCCACTACTCAGCAGGCTACAAATTACTGGCATCTCTGTTCTAAACAATTTTCAGAAAACCCTGTCAATCAAGGAACTGTCTGGTACACTCATAATAAGCAATAGGACATCGAATGTTTCTGGAGTGCCACCTGGTCATGGGAATTTCAAAAATTTCATGGTATTTATCTAGCCATTTTTCAAGGATGACATTGGATGCACTGTGAATTTCAATTATTCAGGAACCATTAAATGTTGAGAAAGCTCAATTCAAAGAAAATTCTGGAGAACTCTCACAGGCAAGGATTTCCAAAGAGTGGACAAAAGGTCACTTGAAGCCAGGACCATTGAGGTCTACAATGTGAGGTCCTATGTGTTTTGACTCTCAACTATGGCTGCCAAGTCTTTCAGAATAAAATCATGTGATATCCAGGCTGAGATTCCCAGTTCTTTGTGGAAAGCCACCCTGGTCCTAGATCTCAGGTTCCAAGGGCGACTCTCATGCGTGGCCTCCTAAAATCCCAACACAATTCATGGCAATACTTCTCTGAGGTCAGTTTCAGAACTCAGTCTCTAAGGGGAAACACACCAGGGTTCAATCCCTGGTGACCCAGTCATCTCTTCCAACCACCACACAAATGACCAGAATTAAAACCAAAACACTCACACATGCCCCTCATCTTCTTCCATATAGACACTAATCATAACCTTGGCTGGAAGTTTCCATGAGGCACACAGCACAAGACAATGTCAAAATAAACTCCCTTGCCCTTCATTTGTCTAAAGTCAGTGTTTCTGGACACTGTTCCTGTGAACCAGGGCTGATCAAAGATGCCTGCCATTAATACTGTTCCACTTCTCCAATTTGAGGCATAGTGACTGTCAGGTATAGTTTCTTTATGTGATTTGGAGTCATGAGAAAACCCAAGCACCTATGGGCTAGCCTCTGCAGGGCTTGAAGGACTCAGTTGACCCAAAGGATCCCTCTTCTCACTTGATGGAGATCAGGAACCTTACAGAGGAAAGCAAGAGACTTCATCCACAATGATTGCTCTTTTGGCCATTTTGGAATTGGATGCACACATGGGATCTTTCTTTAGATCCATCAGGGCTGAGAATCTGAGCCATGGACTCACACTGCGCTAAGAGGTGGATTCAGACATATCCCTTTGCAAAGCAATTAAGCAAAGATCCACAGGTGATGCCCATTTATTTCCATTTGAAAACTGATATTTTCAGGCTTTGGAAAGGTGTGGCCTTAGGCAAAGACCTTCCTTACATTCAGGGCAACAGAACAATAGAAAAGCAAATTCCCAAAGCAGAGTTTCTCCACTGAGACTTTCCTGGTCACACTGATATCTGAGTTTTCTGTGATACTCACCATTCCCTTCAGCTATCCAGTACATGGCCATGTCCCAGATTGTGGAGGAGATACATATCTTGAACACAAAACCATGAGCCTATGGGAGAGTGGCCAGAATTCAGGAAGAAATCAGGAATGTAGAAAGGTAGTAGGTGTTGCCCATCTATAAGGTAAGCTGCAGTCCATTCATAAATTGGACAAGATGAATGCTGTGAAGATTTCTACTAGACAGGACACATCCTTTGATGCATTCTCTTTTCTATTGTCTACAACCACGGACACAGTGGGATACACAGAATCACTCACCTTCTCAAAGCACTTACTAGAAACAGGCCACTCCAAATTAAACAAACCGACTTTCCTACATATTCTTAGAAGATGAGACAAAATCACTAACACACAAACACACGCAAAAAGGCACCTTCTTTCCCCAAGTAGGTCTGTGACTATCCGGAGCATCCTCTGACTGGTGGACCATACTATGTTCCCCTGAAATGGGCTGTCGTATGTCAGATCTGGTCTCCTTGGCCAAAACTGTGAAGTTGTCAGGAGCCAGCGGTGAGCCACTGCCTGCTTTATCAAAAAAAAAAAGCCCCTCTTCTGAGCTTTCCTGGCATTTGTCCATCTTCAATTCAGTAGTTGCCAAGAAAGACTGACTCTGTCCTTGGTTAATCCAAACATGTGAGACCACTGCAACTGGGACTGGGCCTGCCTCAGAGTGCCTGGCTTCCTGGATCCAAAGTTCAGAGTGTTACATCAACAAGAAAGTGACGTAGGTCACTTCCTCTAGAACTGAATGAGGTCACTGCCTTGGCAACCACTTTGTCCTAACAGTTGCTTCGAAGGGTCCATGAGATGGAGGCTGCCCCTACTTCCTTTGACACTTTCACAAGTTAAAATGGAATATCAACCATAGGCACCCGGGAACAGCTCTCCACACAGGCCTGGTTTGGTCCATCTTCTCTACATTAAGAAGAGAGAGACTGCTTCAGACACATCCCTTCATCCTTACCTGGTTGTTTGTCATGGAAGATGACTTTTGCTCTCTGAGGTCCTTCATATCTGCCTATATCTTCTCCAGGGATAATTTCTGCATGGACCTTTGAGGTTCTCTGCAGGTTGAAGATCTCCTACATTCCTGTATTGTAAGACCAACTCTGTCCCTGCTCTTCTATAAAGGTAGATTGAGGGAATCGTGTATGTTTAGGGTTAATAACATGTTTGATTTGGGTTAGGATCATTCTGCTGGATGAATAATGGTATTGGAAACCTGCGATATTTATAAGATTATAGAGGTGGAATATATGTATGAAAACAGAAATCTCAGTAAGATTTAAAGCCCAGAAAGTCATTGGGTCCTTGATTGGGATAGTTAGCTTTGAATTATGTTCTGTGCAGATGTCTAAGATAAATCTATACACAATGGCATAGGATCTTGTACCTTAGATGATTGAATGTTGAGGAGAACATTCATTCAAAAAGGGAGAGTTGGTAAGATTACGAAGAGAGTTGGTAAGATTAGAAAAAAGTGTGAGTATAGGATTTGGACAAAAAGTTCTTTAGCAATAGGGTTTTGGGTAGAGAGAAAATGTAAATGTCAGCACATGTGAAGAGTCAGTTACAATGATGAACTGGGGAAAATATGTAGGAAAGCAGATATCAATAGAGACATAAGGAAATCAGGCAAAGTATAAAACGAGTGATACCAATAGACATTTTCAACAGGCTTGAGATTGAATATATAATCTTAGGAAGAAACAAATATGTAGTCACCAATAGGATTGACATTTGAGAGCATTAGGCAACCTGGACATGGGTGATTTTCATAATCCATACTCACATTCCATTTAGGCTTTGGTACAATCGTAAGTGTGACTTTGCATTTTGTGGCCAGAATATTACTGTGATAAAATGTATATGTAGATCAGGTGACATGAGTATTTCTACCACCATTTCATGGAGCAATATTTTGAAGAGGTGTAAATTAGTATTGGGGGTACATAGAGGTGTACCATGTGTGTATGAATATAGACATAATGCATGAATAGTCCATACTGCGAATAAATAATACAACTGGTTCAAACTTTAGAAATTGGAATAAATTGATATCCGAAAATACACAGGGAATCATATATTGATATACATACATTCATTCCAACCATTTATACATCCAATGGTAATATTACGGTTGTGGTTCATCATAAAGAGTGTGTGAATTTTGCTTCAAAATTGATAATGGAAATCGACAGTAATGTGTGTGGAAAGAAGTCTCATGAAATGACCAGTCAAAAACAAGAGGAATACATATGTTCTGAAGGAGGAAGTGATAGAATGTGTTACAAATTTCTTTAAATTTATGAAGTTGTGGCTGAAATGTATATTCTATGATGTAAAAAAACTGAAGAAATAGTAATGTACCAGTGTTGTATAAAAATGAACGCCAAAATACACATCATGTCCCATAGGAATCTACTTGCATTGATGTTAAAGTGGATCAGTTACTGTAAAAATATAAGGATTTGTTTGCACCATTTACTGAAGTGAGTTTTCAATACTATAAAACAAATATGTATTTCAGATGGATGAATATTTCTGAAAATAATCTTATGAAAAGTTGAATATAAAACCACATACATGAACATGAATGAATTTAGGGAGTGTATAATAAGATACATATATTTCATATTTTGACAAATCTAGAGTGTATATATATATATATATATATATATATATATATATATATATATATACAAAATACACACAGAGACATTAAAAAGTAGCAATATATATGCCAATTAAAATTCATCGTGAAATATATATCATCCACAGATCCAAAAATATTAATTTTACTGAACATGGATTTATGTATAATGTTTTTTAACTAAGAAGCTCACTCATAATTTGAATTATCAGTTCCAAAAGCGTTTAGGAGGAGTGATTTCTTCTCACACTTTGTATCTGCCAAGTTAGCCACCTCTCAAGAATACAGGTGTGATACCAGGTAGGATTCTATATGTTCATATAAAAATACATGTGCTGAATTGGCTACAGAAAAAGGGAGACAGGAATTCACATATGTGTTAACTTTAAAAACACATGCAGAACTCTTTCAACAAAAAATTGACAAGATTTACAACTCCAACCCTATATCATGCAAATAGGAAGACCAACTATACACCATGCCTCCTATGAAGTGCTAGTATTTCTATTCTGTTTGGGTTATTTTTCTCCATTATATTAGAATTAGTAGTCAGAATCTAGTACGGTATGGGTTAGTGTCAAGGATTCAGTATTTCGAATGGAAAATTGAAAAATGAATCCAATGTGTATGTAAATATGTGCTACACAAAAATCTTCCCACTCTCATTCAGAACAATGCCTTGACAATACCTTCGCCCCAAGTAAGACACAATTAGAGGAGAAGATTTAGAAAACCTGTGAAAAAATATCTGGAATGGAATATGCTCAGGAGCCCACAACCTTGGAAGTGGCAGAGGAGTTTCCAAAGGTAAGGGAAAGGGTAAACACTCCACAAACATGGAGGTCTGCTGGCATAGAGACTTCTTGAGAAACTGCCTGTGAGATTGGGCACTTGAAAAATATGTTGTTGTCAGGAGCTTTAGCTTCCTTTCTAGTGAGACCATAAAAGCTTGGTCTGCATCTATGAGACCTGGAGGACATGCTTTCTTATTTCCCAATGAACATGAGGCAGCAGTGCTAAATTCTCTTTTTAGGTAAACTGGGGCCACTGGGGGCTAAAGGTCTCCCCATGTGCACTGTGAAGCCATATGGTCATCCTCCATTTTCATGGTGTTTCTTCCTGCTGCACTGGGAGTTTGGTATTTGCTTCACGAAATAAAAGGAGTTCAATTGGGTGACAGTGCAAGAGGGAGTTCTGTCATGTGTGGTGGGTCAGGTTCTGCAGGAGGATACAAGAACCAGGATTCTATCCCACATAGCTTGCCCCCTTGACCATAGCAACCTGATTCTGAACAATGTCCTGAAAACTCTCCATATAACAAGTTGCCTTTACATGGAAGGTTCTGCTGGCTGCACCATGTCAGTCACAAGCCATTTGGATGCCAATGGAAGATCCACATGGCCCCACCACAGATGTTTTATCACATACCTGCCCACCACTGCTCTAGGCCAACTACTCAACAGAGTCCAACTTACTGGCATCTCTGTTCTACACCATTTACATGAAACCCAGTCAATCAAGGCACTGTCTGGTATATTCATGATCAGTAACAGGACATCCAAATGTTCTCCAGTGCCACCTGGTGATGGGAATTTCAAAAATTTTATGGTATTTTTCTAGCCATTTTTCAAGGATGAAGTTGGAGGCACTGTGAGTTTCAATTCTTTCAGGAACCATTAAATTTTTAGGAAGCTAATTTCAATGAAAGCTCTGGAGAACACTCACAGGTAAGGCTTCCCAAAGAGTGGCCAAAAGATCACATGATATTATTCCCATTGAGGTCTACAATGTGAGGTCCATATGAGTTTTGACTCTCAACTCTGGGTGCCAAATCTTTCAGAATAAAATCATGTGGTATCCTGGCTGAGAGGCCTAGTGCTCTGTGGAAAGCCATCCTGGGCCTAGAACTTAGTTTCCAAGGGCGACACTCATGCCTGGCTTTCTTAAATCTCAACGCTATTCATAGCAATACTTCTCTGAGGTCAGTTTGAGAACTCAGATTCTAAGGGAATCACACCAGAGTTCAAGAACATGTGGACCAAGTCATCTCTTCCAACCACCACCCAAATGACCACAATTTAAAACAAAACACTCCAACGTGGCGCTCATCTTTTTCCATATAGACACTCATAATGACCTCTGGCAAAAGTTTTCCATGAGGGGCACAGCCCAAGACCGTGTCCAAAATAAGCTCTCTTGCACCTAATTTGCCTAAAGTCAGGGTGGCCTGGACACCCTTCTTGTGAACCAGGAGAGATCAAATAGGCCTCCCATTAATACTGCTTCGCTTCTTCAATTTGAGGCCAACTGACTGTGGGGTTTGGATTCCTTATGTGAATTGGAGTCTTGAGAAAACCCAAGCAACTATGGGCTAGCCTCTGCAGGGCTTTGAAGAACTCATTTGAACCAAAGGATCCCTATTCTGACTTGATGGAGGTCAGGAAAGTTACAGAAGAGGCGAGAGACTTCATCCACAAGGACTGCTTTTTTGTCCATTTTGGTTTTGGATGTACACCTGGGATCTTTCTTTAGATCCATCAGGAGCTGAGAATCTAAGCCACACCCTCACACAAGGCAAATAGGCTGATTCAGACACATCCATTCCAAAGCAATTAAGCAAAGAGCCACAGGTAATGCCCATTCATTTCCATTTGGAAACTGTTTCCTTCAGGCTTCACAAAGTGGTGGACTGAGGAAAAGACCTTCCTGACATTCAGGGCAACAGAAGAATTGGTAAACAAAAGGCCCCAAGCAGGGTTTCTTCACTGAGACTTTCCTGGTCACACTGATATCTGAGTTTTCTTAGATGCTCGCCATTCCCTTCAGCTATTCAGTACATGGTCATGTCACAGAGCTTCAAGGTTGTACATATCTTAAACACAAAACCATGAGCCTATTCTGGAGAGTGGCGAGAATTCAGGAAGAAAACAGGACCTTAGGTAGATAGCAGGTGTTGCACATCAATAAGGCAAGCTGCAGTCCATTCATAAATAGGGCAGGATGAATGCTGGGAAGCTTTCTACTAGATAGGACATATTCATTGATGCATTCTCCTTTCTAATGTCTACAACCACGGACATAGTGGGATACACAGACATAGAAACACTCACCTTGTCAAACGACTTAGTAGAAACAGTTCACTCCAAACAAAACAAACCACCTTTCATACCTATTCTCAGAACATGAGACAAAACCACAAACCCACACCCACACCACAAAGGCACCTCCTTCCCCCATGTAGGTCTGTGACTATCCGGAGTGTCCTCTGACTGGTGGGCCATACTATGTTCTCTGGAAATGGCCTGTTCTGTCTCAAATCTGGTCTTTTGGCCAACTCTGTGAAGTTGTCAGGGGCCAGCGGTGAGCCACTGCCTGCTTTCTCAGGAAATGCCCCTATTCATAGCTTTCCTTGCATTTGGCCATCCTCACATCAGTAGGTTCCAAGAAAGACTGAGTCTGTCCTTGGTAAATCAAAATAAGTTTGACCACTGGGGCTTGGACTAGGACTGGCTCTTTGTGCCTGGCTTCCTGGATTCCAAGTTCAGAGAGTTCCATCACCAAGGAAGTTAGGTGAGGTCACTTCCTTTAGGAACGGAATGAGGTCACTGCCTTGGCAACAACTTTGTCCTAACAGTTGCTTCCAAGGTTCCCATGAGAAGGAGGCTGCCCCTACTTACTGTGACACTTTCACAAGTTACAGTGGTATGTCAACCATAGGCATGCAGGAGCAGCTCAACAAATGCCTGCTTTGGTCCATCTTCTATACATTAAGAAGAGAGTGGCTGATTCAGACACATCCCTTCATCCTGAGCAGGTTGTTTGCCATGGAAGACTTTTGCTGTCTCAGGTCCTTCATAGTTGCCTACATCTTCTCCAGGGATCATTTCTGCATGGACCTTTGAGTTTCTCAGCAGGTGGAAGATCCTCTATATTCCTGTATTTTAAGACCAACTCTGTCCCCACTTTTCTGTAAAATTAGATTGAGAGAACAGTGTATGGTTAGGTTTAATAACATGTTCAATTTGGTTTAGAAAGGAAACTACACGGTTGAGCAAACAGGGTCCTACCGTTAGCAATCATATGAGGATTATAAATGGACCGGCCATGGCAGATAAAAGCATAGTTAACCAGGTTGACTATGTGAACAAAGAATCAAACCTCCCTTCTGGGGCCTCTGTCTCTCTTTGACGCTCTTCAAGTCGTTTTCTTAATTTACTCATAGATTCTTTTACAACTCCAGTATTGTCGGCATAAAAACAACATTCTTCCCTCAATGCAAGCAAAAAGGCAACTTTCTCTCATGAAGAGGAGGTCCAACACTCGCCTGCTCTGTAAAACAACTTCAGAGAGAGAGAGGTTAAAATTCCTGTAAAGCTGTGATGTCGGTTTTTAATGTCTTTAAGCTTTGGTCTATTTCTGCTTCTAATTGTGTCTTTGTTGTGTCTCATGGACTAGGGCAGTTGTTCCTATGCCCACCCCTTCAGCAATTATTATTCCTCATAGGATGGCCAAAGTGAGGGATACAGGTTCCCGCTGGAACCGGGTTATATGCCCCCCTATTTGAACTTTAAATGAACCTACGTCATGATAGAGCACTCTGAAAAACATCTGCATGATTACATAATTAATCACATCTATTGACCATTTTATGTAAACATAAATAATGTTAAAGTGTATAGAATTATACTGTTTTAGGAATGGACAAGAAAATGCACCTAAGATAGCACCAAAGTGAGGAAAACATTCTTATTTGGTTGCATCCGGATTTAGAGGGCATTGCTTCTGTTGTAATCAATTAATCCCCTGAACCCCAAGTTTTGGTAGTTTTAGAATTTGTACCCAACATGTAAGGGAAGGGGCTCAGAAGTTCACAGTCTGCAGAAATTCACAAAAATTAGTTTTTGTTTCTGTTTTTTTTTTTTTTTCCTCTGTTCTGGGCAAGTTAACTTTTCAAGGACACCTTGGAAGGGGAGAGCTTTTTTGTCTCTTTTTTTCTCCCTGCCAGCTGTCACCATGGAGACCAGTTGCTAACTTTTTTATCTTAGAAATGTAGGCATCTAGGTGAAGCCCCAGCTCAAGGCCAGAGGCCTTGTTCACATATTTTGTGAAAAACTGGAAAGGCAGTGTCTAGCTTAGGGGTGGTGATTTTTCCAGCCAGTGGCCAAGTAGAACAGGGCAACACGAAAAGTGGAAGTTTATGTACATTGAACTCTTTCAGAGGGACTCTTTTGCTGAAAGACCTAAAGTAAGCCTTGGTGAAGACTTCTGGAGAAGGTCATTTAAGACATTTCTGTGGACCTGGTACAGAGGGGGAAGACGGGGTAGTCGAGGCTGAGAGCAGCTCCGTGGATCTAAGAATGAGAAAAGAGAGATGTAAAAGAAAAATGGTAAAGGGGTTTGGGATTTTCCTAGAACAAAACTTGAGCATTAGAACAGGTATAGCAGAGGGGAAGATGGGAGTAAATATTCCAAAAAGCCTTTGAGGGACTTTAAATTCTTAGAAACCTCTTTTCAGTGATGACAAAGCAACTTTAAATGCCATTTTCATTACATCGTGGATAGGGGTCTGAGGGCTCTTCTCAGCTGGTTTGAGCTTTGGGTTAGCTTGCTAGAGGACTTGGTGGGACCTAGTGCAGGCCCTGACAGGAAAAGAGAGGAGTGAGTGGGTGAAGGGGTACCTCGGTACCTGCTACCTCAGCAACGGGGCAATGTTCTGAGAACCAGCGGAGGTTTGGGTTTTTGATTTAGTAATTGGAGAGGAGAAATCAGGTTGCTAAGATGGGAGTGATAGCAGAGAGTCTAGAGCAGAAGGCTGAGGGTGAGAAACTATTGGAGAAGCATAGTACAGGATGTGAGAAAAAGAGGTAAAATGATTCCACATAGGGAAATTTCCCCCTTTTGAGAACTTGCCGAAGTTAAAAATGTCACTCAGAATTTGAGGATCTAGAGAACCCTCTGGGGGCCATAGTATTTGGTTGTCTAATTGGTAATATGGCCAATGCTGTGTACTGAATTTGATGAGGAGTTTGGGTTCCACCAGGCAGCCCCTGTATGCTCACATTCCCTTGACTTACACAAGAAGTCGGCTTCTCCCCCACACAGCCGTGGCTGTTTGTGGCTTTGATAGTCCGCCAGGCAAACATAGTAATCTAGGCTAGTAAAACCTGAATCTGTCTCGCGTGTCCCTGCATCCATAATATTTGTTTCCATTATCTATGGTACAGAAGAGATTTAATGGGATTTTAGTGGGATCCTCTTCATCAGGGATATCTCAATAGGAAAGACCTATACCGACCTGACAAATGTCTGGGTGGAGAGATGGCCACCAGGTCTCTATGGGGCCTGTATGCGAGATAGACTATACTTCTTGTCTAGTAGGATTTGTGATCAGCCATTGCTGCTGAACGGGGTGATGAGGGTTAGAACTACTGGTGGCCAAGGGGAGAGTCTATAGTCTTATCCACATAGCGAATACGCAATTTGAAATGGTTACCACGCTTTTCCAGTTTCCAACAAGAGTCTGGACACAGCGAAGGCTTGAGATGAGAGGCATGGATCCCAAAAGTGATTCCGTCTACTTTAACGCTTTAGGTTTTATAAGTAGCACCTGGTATGTTTCTTTCCAGTGGGGTTCCAGGGATGACACCTGATGTTGTCTTATGTAGACGAAGTCTCTTACATGATATTGATTTAGAGTCCCCTCCTCCCCTGGTTGGTAGGCAGTGGCCAGCTGTTTCCACAGTTATCGCTGAGTTCTTTCAATGACTTTAAGTCTGTCAAGCAAGGGGGTGTGGAAGTGATCGTTAAGCCTTAGAGTTGGGGTTAGGTCCCTTATTGGATGATGGGAATCATAGAGAATTTCATAGGGGGTGAGGTTACACAAAGAAAGAGAGGGAATATTTCTCGCATGAAACAGTGCATAAGGCAGGAGCATAATCCAATCTTTTATTCCGGGCTCTAAGCTTAATTTTGTGAAGGTCTCTTTAATGGTTCTATTTATTTTTTCTACCTGTCCTGAGCTCTGGTGTATATAAGCATAATGTAACTTAAAATTAATCCACAGGGTCCCAGTTAACACCTGACTTACCTGGGCCATGAACACCAGTCCATTATCAGACCCTATTACCTTAGGCAGACCGTATCTTGGAAAAATATCTTTCAGAATCTTCTTGAAAATCATTTGTGCAGTTTTTTTTTTTTTTTTTTTTTTTTTTTTTTTTGTGTGTGTGTGTGTGTATGTGTGGAAGGCTTCAGTCCATCCTGAAAATGTATCTACAAAGACTAGAAGGTATTTAAGTCCATACCTTGCTGGCTTAATTTCACTATTGTCCACTTCCCAAAATTGTCGTTTTCTGGTTCCTCATAGGTGCTTTCCTCTAGGAAACTGGAAGGGTAAGCATTAACCAATTGACGGACTCGACAGGCTTTTGTTACCCGTTCAGTTATTTTCTTTCGCTGTGAGTCGGTTAGTGGAAAACTCTGTTCTTAATCCTACAGGAATGCCTGCAGTTTCATTGAACCAAGGTGAGTGAGTTGGTGTACATTTTTAACGTAGTGTAGGGCTTTCTGTAATTGCAGCCTGAGCTCAGTGAAGTTGAGGTGTTCAGTGTCAGTGTCCATAGATATTATAAAAAACTTCCTGGTGATCAGGGGTCCATTGGAATTGGGCATCTCCCTCTAACACCGGGTATAAAGGAGCAGCTAAAAACGCAAACCCAGGTATCCATAACCTGCAAAAGCCAGCAGTACCAAGAAACTCTCTGAGTTGTCTCCTGTTAGATGGGGGTGGTATCTAGGCAATGGTTTGTTTTCTGAGCTCAGTGAGCCATCGTTTACTGCCCCTAAGGAAACAGCCCAGTAAGATTACTTCATGCCAGCAAATTTGGGCCTTTTTGGCCGAAACTCTATACCCGAGTTGAGCAAGCTCATATAATAGTGCTTGGGTCCCAGACTCACAGTTTTCCTTGGTGTTGGCTGCCAGTAGCAGGTCATTCACGTATTGAAGCTGGGTGACTTTGGGGTGCGTAGTTCTGAAATTGCTGAGATGTCTGTGGAGGGCTTCATCAAAGAGAGTGGGGGAGTTTTTGAACCCCAGTGGGAGTCTAGTCCAAGTTAGTTGACCAGACGTTCAGGTTTCTGGGTCTACCCACCCGAAAGCAAACAGCAACTGACTATCTTTATGCAGAGGCAAGCAAAAGAAAGCATCTTTTAAGTCCAGAACAGTATACCATTTCTGCTCAGGGTTCAGAGTGCTAAGCAGATTGTACGGATTAGGTACCGTGGGGTGAATGTCCTGCACTCTGTTGTTGATCTCTCTTAGGTATTTAACAGGGCGATTGTCCCGGTTCCTGGCTTTTTTTTTCTAGTAGCAGGGGAGTGTTCATGGCCAATTGACAGGGCCTTAGGACGCCTAAGGTCAGATATTTCTGAATATGGGGCCTTATCTCATCTTTAGCTTTTTTTGCTTAGAGGATATTATTTGACATTAATTGGGGAGGCTGAGGTTTTTAACTCCACTGTTATTGGAGGTTGTTTCACGGCCAGGCCTAACCCAGCAGTTTTTGCCCAGGCATCTGCGTAATCTGTTATCCATTTCTGGCGTAGCTTGCCTGTTTGATCAGTCTTGGGGGGTGTGAAGAGTGGATGTTCATCTTCTACTAATTTAGTTAAAGCCGTGACTATAGGAGTTTATACTAAAGGATTTAGAAATTTCATTTGGTAGCCTTCAGGGTTAAAAGTTATTAAGGCCAAGAGCTTGGTGAGCAGATCTCTGCCCATCAATGGGTCCAGGCATTCCTGGATTACTAGGAAGGAGTGATGGATTTTTCCTTTACCTAGGTCCATGGTCCTCTTAGTAGTCTAAGCCCGATATTTACTGCCATTAGCCCTTTGAACTACAGACCTTTTATTTGATAGAGGGCCCAATGGGGCCTTAAGGGCTTCGTATACTGCTCCTGTATTCATTTCAAAGTTTACTGGGGTCCGCTACACTTCAAAAGTTACCCTGAGCTAGGGGAAGTGATCTGAGCCCCAACTTTCTTAGTCATGCACCAGAGTCACAATGGCTGGCTGGCGTGGCTGTCTCTTTATAGGGCACTTTTTGGCCCAGTGTCCTTTTTTTTTTACAGTAGGCACATTGATCTGAGGCCAGGGGTGGCCTCTTGCATGGCCCCAGGTAACCCTTACTGTCACCTTACGTCTTAATTTCTGGCCTCTTTCTTGTTGTGACAAGGATCTTGGTCAATCCCTTAGTCTGTCTTTTGCTTCTCTCATTCTTCCTTTGCTCCCTTTCTTTCTCCCTGTTTCTCTCTTATAGTATACTTTCTCAGCTTCTCTGACTAAATCTCTCTTTTAAATTTTTTTAATATCCATGGCAGCTTGCCCAATTAAGGCCATTGTTACAGATGAATTTTGATCCGCTGCCTGAGGATCGAAAGGAGTATATCTTTTATATGCCTCCATAATTCTTTCTAGAAACAAAGAGGGAGATTCATCAGGCCTTTGAATAATTTCTCTTACCATGGCCAAATTAGTTGGTCACCTAGCAGCCCCTTGGAGACCTGCTATTAGAGCCAGGCAATAATTGGACAGATGCTCTTTATCTTCAAAGGTGTTGGGTTGGTTTAAAGGTAAGCTCGCTTTGATTATGTTGGGAAGTTGTGTTGGTCGCCAATCAGGTCCGAGGATATTTTTTTTTTTAGCTTCTTGGAGGTTTTTCTCTTATTCCTCTGTCATAAAGAAAGTCCCTAGGAGTTGTTGGCAGTTATCCCAAGTAGGCAGGTGTAAAAACGTTGGCGAGTTCTCTGAGTTCTTTTAGCCGGGCCAGCTTCCTCCAGGGAAGGAGGGGCTCTGTGTGCCACGGGACTGTCATCTGGATGGCGCTGGGCCATCCTAGCTTCTTTGAATGGTGG
This sequence comes from Callospermophilus lateralis, assembly GCF_048772815.1. Classification (NCBI taxonomy): domain Eukaryota; kingdom Metazoa; phylum Chordata; class Mammalia; order Rodentia; family Sciuridae; genus Callospermophilus; species Callospermophilus lateralis. The sequence goes on along the minus strand of NW_027514447.1, from coordinate 1,032,260 downwards.
AGAGGCTGAGTCAGCAGCAGGGAAATCACTTAGAGGGTGTTGGCAGTTGGGGGATGAAGGCAGAGGATAAGGAGGGGGAGGAGAGTCCAGTAGAGTCTTGAGACTCAGGGAGAACAGAGGGTGCAGGAGGAGGAGCAGAGAGTTAAAGAGATAGAATCATGGGGGAAGGAGTAGGAGTCCGTGCAGGGACAAGGAAAGGCTTCACCCTTGGAGGAGGAGATTTGCAGAGGTCCTGACAAGTTAAGATATATGGCTGTTGATCTGGACGTCTACGTGGCCCCGGCTAAAAGACAATATCTCGAACTTTTCAAATTAGTGCGAAGTAGAAAGATCCTTCTAGGGGACATCTGACTACAAAGTTGGGTCATTCTGAGACACAGAATCTGCAAGATCCGGCGTTTTACTGAAAAAGAAAGATTCTGAACCCTTAAGCAGACTTTGGTCTAGTGATCAAGGGTCATGAACAGAGGCATTGAAGTGCTCTGTCCCATAATGAAATATACACAGACAATAAAAGCAATGACACAAGACACAGACAAGACAAGACAATAAAGACAGGCAATGGACGTCCAATACTGAGACCATGACTGAGTAGCTGGCAAAACATGATGGGCTGGCAATACCGAATCCGAAACAAAATATCACTGAATAAAGGAGACTATTGTTCCTCGATTTCATGAGTTCATCCCCCAGGGACATGGCCTGTGGCTCTGTTACATGTGTGTCAGCCACCATGGGAGAGAGCTCACGCTCTTTACCAATAGCCATTTTGTGAAACCCTAACCTGAATCCTGAAACCAGAAAGAGGGGCCTTATTTATCCCCAGAGGAGCCCGTTGGGGGGTCTTTCATCTGCGGCTGCCGGATCTCACTGGGGCCACCAGATGTAAAGATCGGGCGAGGGTGGGTGGAAGAGACCACCAAGAGACTGTCTCATGCAACAGCAAAGGCTTTATTGGGAGTCCGGCATGCAAGGGCTCAGAGCTCACTTGAATAGAGCAGAGAGCCCTGAGAACAGCTTAAGAAGTGCTTATATATTTTCCTTGGAGAGGGCAGGAAGGAAAGTTTATTGATGGGTAAGTGCGAGTGGGCGGTTTGCGTGCAACTGGTTGACCGAGTACATTCTGCAGTTTGGCAGTTGGGGACAGCACATTCTGGGAACAAGAATAGCAAACAGTTCTCAAGATTTCAACAGTGTTTTGTTAAGCATACAGAAAATCAAGAAGTGACAAGTACCTATTTTATTAACCTTTCAATATAAGTATGAAAACAGAAATCTAGGTAAGATTTGAAGCCCAGAAGTTCATTGGGCCCTTGATTGGTATACTTAGCGTTGAATTACATTCTGTAGTGATGTCCCAGAAATATGGATATACAATGGCATAGGACCTTATACCTTCTCGGAGGTCAATTCCAAAACACAGACTCTAAGGGGAATCACACCGAAGTTCAAGCCAAGGTGGACCCAATTATCTCTTCCAACCGCCACACAAATGACCACAATTAAAACCAAAACACTCCCACATGGCACTCATCTTCTTCCATATAGACACTCACCATAACTTCTGGCAAGAGGATTCCATGAGAGGTGCAGCACAAGACAGTGTCCCAAATAAGCTCCCTTTCCCCTCATTTGCCAATAGTCAGGGTGGCCTGGACACCCTCCCTGTGAACCAGGAGTTATCAAATATGTCTGCCATTAATACAGCTCTGTTCTCCAATTTGAGGCCTACTGACTGTGGGGTTTAGATTCTTTATTTGAATTGGATTCATAAGAAAACCCAAGAACCTATGGGCTAGCATCTGCAGGGCTTTGAAGAACTCATTTGACTCAAAGGATCCCTATTCTCACTTTATGTAGGTAAGGAACCTTACAGAAGAATGTGAGGCACTTCATCCACAGTAACTGATTTTTGGCCATTTTGATTTTGGATTCACACATGGGATCGTTCTTTAGATCCATCAGGTGCTGAGAATCTAAGCCACAGGCTCACACAGGACCAAGAGGCTGATTCAGACACATCCCTTTACAAAGCAATTAAGCAAAGAGCCACAGGTGGTGCCCATTCATTTCCGTTTGAAAACTGTTTTCTTCAGGATTCACAAAGGCGTGGCCTCAGGCAAAGAACTTACTGACATTCAGGGCAACAGAAAAATAGGCAATCAAAAGGCCCATTGCAGGGGTTCTCCACTGAGACTTTCCTGGTCACATCGATATCTGAGTTTTCTGAGATGCTTGCCAATCCCTTCAGCTATCCAGTACATGTCCATGTCACAGTGCTTGGAGGTGGTACATATTGTGGACTCAAAAGCATGAGCCTATTTTGGAGAGTGGCTAGATTTCAGGAAGAAAACAAGAACTTAGGAAGATAGCAGGTGTTGCCCATCGATATGGCAAGCCCTAGTGCATTCATAAATTGGGCAGGATGAATGCTGGGAAACTTTCTACTAGACAGGAAACATACATTGATGCATTCTCTTTTTCTAATGTCTACAACCACGGACACAGTGGGATACACAGACATAGAAACACTCGCCTTGTCAAACAACTTACTAGAAACAGTTCACTCCAAACCAAACAAACCGACTTTCCTACCTCTTCTCAGAACATGGGGCAAAACCACAAACACACATCCACACCCAAAAAGGCACCTCCTTCCCCCAAATAGGTCTCTCACTATCCGGAGTGTCCTCTGACTGCTCGGCCATGCTATGTTCCCCAGATATGGCCTATCCTGTCTCAGATCTGGTCTCCATATCCAACTCTGTGAAGTGGTCAGGAGCCAGCTGTGAGCCACTACCTGCTTTTTTAGGAAAGGCCCCTCTTCAGAGTACTCCTGGCATTTGGCCATCCTCACATCAGTAGGTACCAAGAAAGACTGACTCTGTCCTTGTTAAATTGAAGCAAGTGAGACCACTAGGACTGGGACTGGGACTGACTCTGTGTGCCTGGCTTCCTGCATCCCAAGTTCAGAGAGTTCAATTACCAAGGAAGTGAGGTGAGGTTGCATCCTTCAGGAACTGAATGAGGTCACTGCCTTGGCAACCACTTTTTCCAAACAGTTGCTTTCAAGCGTACCATGAGAAGGAGGCTTACCCTACTTTCTGTGGCACTTTCACAAATTAGAATGGTATATCAACCATAGGCACCAAGAAACAGCTCTCCACACAGGCCTGATTTGGTCCATCTTCTCTATATTAGGAAAAGAGCCTTTAGTCCGGGGAGCACTGCAGTGAACCTCTGCACTAAAACTATTAGCAAGCACCTGGTGGAGGAGTCCTCCATAGGTAAGTGGGGCTTTTATAACATCTGATATCTGGTTAAGGGAGATCTCTTCTGATGACAGAGATGTGGCCTGGGGAGGCTCACATATACTCCTTTCCAGGAGAGTAACCAGAATCGTTCTGTCCTCTGTTCTGTTCTGTAGGGAATTCCTCTGGAACTGTAGAGAGGGGCCGACGGGCACGCATGCACTCCTACCCTGGAGCTATAGCAAGATGTTGCACTGTTCCACTGTTTTTCTGTTTAGGCGCATGGTTTCTGTTTTTTGTGTTTTGTTTTGTGTTCTATTTTTTTGATTGTTTGTTTGTTTTTGTTCATTTTGTTGTGTGATTTCAGTGGTAAAAACTTAAGGATTTTGGACGTAAAAATAGGTAATAAAGAGAGTAAGCCTGACACCCCTTTGGACTGTGTTTTAGGGAACTGCGATGAACTTTACTCGCCTTTGTTAAGCAGGATGATAGAAGCTCCTTGCTGGCTGCCTGGAGCACACCCATTGCAGAGGGCATTGCTTGGTGGGGACCTAAGAACTGAGCATCTCCGAGGTTAACAAGTGAAACTCCTTTAAAACCCCTTGTCACTCCAGATCAAGAGAGTCACAACCTTTGGCAGAGTCCCCTGTGTTTCTCCTTTGTTCGCAAAGCAATAAACCTCCCTTTTTCTTTTTCTCAAAACTCAGTCCTCATTATTAAATTGGTATTAATTGGCGTCAAGTTGAGGAATCGAACTTTAATTTACAAATTTGGTACCCGCCCTCCACCCCGGAACTTTGTGAGAGCTGTCTACTGAAATATTAGGAGATGAAGCATGCTTGGTGTGGAACTGAACAAGAGGAGCTAATCCTGTAAGTAAAAGGAGGGACTGAGGGACTCCCAGCAGCTGCCAAAGCCCTGTTGATTCAGGGAATTACCTCCTTCCTCCCCGCACTGTAAGAATTATGCCACCTCTGTCTTGTTAAAAAAGAGAAAAAGAAAAAGGGGACACTAAATGCAGTGAAGTCACCATGGAGACACTTTATTTTACATTTCAGGTTTCCCCTCTGTTAAAACATGTGGTCCCCCCCCTGTGGATATCTATGGTGCACACTGGTGTAGGAGATTTTTCTCTTATCTGCTCTGGTTTAAACGGTTCTCTCTGACAGCCATAGTCTGAACCTCCTTTCTGTCTGTCTTGTGTCTTTGTATCTGGCCCTTTAAGACATGTGCAATAATGTGTTGATATTATAAATTGTTTCTTGGGAATGATCTTATCTGAATGTGTGTCTAAATGATGATGTTTTATTTTAACAATCTGGTATCTGAATGGGTTTTTGAAGCATTGCAGAATCTTGCAGTTAAAAGTCGGGTTTAGGTAATTGTTTAGTTTATGATTTCAGATAATTCATGCCAGAGAACTTAAATACTTAGTATGGAAAACTGAAGAACTCTACTCCCAAGTTGGCAAGTAAATTCCCAATCATACAGTCTTTTTTTCACCAATTTTGAATTGGATAGCCTCGGAAAATGTCACTGTGTGTACCACTGCATTAATTTGGACAAGGATAGTAAATCATAGAATGGTATCTGTTGACAAAACAAGATGTAAAGATATAAAATTTTGTGAATTGTATCTTAAATTTGTATCATAATTTTCAACATCCGAACCTCAAAATTATGGTTAAAATGCCTTAGGCCTGAGGTGTCTGCTCAGAATAGCAGTTTTTCCTGCTCCTTCCAGACCTCAGCCATGATTTATATTGAAATGTAAATGAAAGAAGCCTGAAAGCTTAGTAGGAGACTGATTTGAGGCCTAAGGGAAAAAAAAGGTAAATTGTATGGTATTTACTAATTACTAGCCAGTCACTTTTTCTAGGACTCTTTTTTTTTCCTTAGATACTTTTTTTTTGAGCTCATGATTTTGAGCATACAGACCTAGGTTAATGTTTTTCAGATCAGTTCTATCTTTGACCAACTGTAGACTTTTTGAAACATTGCAATGGAGATTTCACCTGAGAAAAGCTACAAGGCCTTTACTATTATTATGTGTGCACACTTTTGTTATGTGTTGTATGTCCACATATACATATGTCCGTATATCATATATATGATACACAAATTAACATATACAAGGAGCGCTCATAAAAAAGCGCTCATTAAAACAAATTTAAATAGGAGATCCAAAGATCTTTAATTCACGTGATTTAAATGTTTCAATTTAAATTGGATAAACAGATAAAAATCAATGTCTTTAAATTTAAGCTTACAATTTTTTTAGGTGTTCAAAAATCTAATAAAATATTAATATCTACAAAATGTCTAATATGCCTTGGTTCTAGGACCTTTCCTTCAACATAAAAATGGTTTACACTGTCAACACATTTCTCTAATATTTTGATAAATAAGTAAAGTAAATTTGATATGGGATTGCTCATTCATGAGTACTTTTCTTAGATATCTGATTGATTTACTAAGGTCTGAATAAGTTCTTATTAAAGTCTGTATAAGAATATAAAAATAAGTCATGTGTTAATGAGACAAAAATTTCTTAAAACATAAGTTTACCCATAACGTTGTGTTTATTAAGTTTTATTTTCTCCAGAGCAAGCAACCATAAAAATTAAACAACTGATTAAATAAGAACTGTTATTTTAGACCACTGTACTGCCATTGCTTTAAAAGCTAAACTTGGTTAATGTAGAAACATCAATGTAATTGTGATGCTATCAATGTTTTCATATCTTATAGGTATGCAAGTCTGTAAGGTAGAAACTTTAAAAGAGCATTATATCAAGCTGGTGCTCTGAAGTTGTATGGTAAAAAATATATTGGGGATTTATTTACCTGTTATCAATAAGATATGTAAACTTTTATGTTACTTTTTACATTGGGGAACAATTTAAATGTATTTTTTAGTTAATGAGAGCCTAATCGATGTAAAGGTTAAAAACTTTCAGCCTTTCTTTAATTCATGTTTTAAATGTGATATCATATGGTGTTAGCTAATGTTCATGTGACCTCAAACAATTTATGTAAACTTTGTCAAATGATATTTAAAAATAAGAATTAGCTTTAGAACTAAAATACTTAAGATTTATAAAGAGCCCTGCCTTAGCTGAGATAAGGTTCTGTGTCCCATCTTACTACATGTGAGAATAACTACGAAACCAGTAGGTTAGATAATATTTCTTTAAAGTTATGTTAAAAAGTTGGTTTTTTTTAAGGTCAATATTCCTAGGATCTCAAACAGGGGATATAATGTATAACTCAGCCAAAAAATTCAGGGTAGCTGTTACACAAGCTAAGTATTTTTACTTTTGTTAATTTTATTTTGAAATTTTCTTATAAGTGATCTAAAGATTCTCTGTTACTGTTTTACAAACGTGTTGCTTTAAGAACACAACATGGGTTTATTCAATATAATAAGTCATTACTTACAATACAGACAGAATAATACAGATCCCAATTAATAAAAAGATAATTATATAGTTATAGACATTAAAGCCCAGTACTCTTAATATAAGGCTGTTAAAATTTATTTGCTGGATGTTTAAGATTAGGATTTAAAATTAAAGTTAAATGAAAAGAGCCAAGAAAACCAATATTTGGCTTTTGCCCTATGATTCAGTCTGAATCCAGGGAACAGGGGACTTCTCTAAAGAGCTTTGAAACTCTGAGCCACATAACCTCCTCCTGATCAGGGAGATTAATGAGACCACTGGAGAACAGAAAGCCAATCAGTGTATTTGTAACGAAGAGGAGAGTCATGAAAGAAAGGAGACATCCCTGATGCTTCCGAGGGAAGCCAAATGGTCAAGCAAGATCTGGACCCACCTAGCGCAAATGGCACTAGCAGAACTGAGAATCTGCTCTCAAGTTTCCCCAGAATTGACTCCCATAAAAGGTCAGCTGACTGTAAACAATAGATGGAAACAAAAGTCAGTTTGACTGCTTCATCTTAAACACTTAGCAAAGACAGTTAAGAACAAAATACATCCATTCCTGGGCATTTTAAATTATAATAATAATAATAATAATAATAATAATAATAATAATAATAATAATAATAATAATAATAATATAATGTTAAGGTATGCACTTTATGTTTGCCTCCCAAAATAAGTAAGACTGGTAGCTACAAAGAAGAATTCTCAGACAGAAATGCCTGATACTTATAAAAAGAGACTATCAAGAAGACCTGCCACAGGGAGAAGTTTTCAGTTTAAGGCCTACAGATATTCCTAACCTACACAGGTTGGCTTGGTGTTTGCTAGTACAATTATCCAGCCCTGAGTAATAGAATTAAAGGTTTCTCAAAGAGACACAGAGGTCATAATAGTAAAAGGATTTTACAAGATCAGATGACATTAAATAATTAAACTGTATCTTATGGGGAGGGACAAGTGTAACAGTAAAAGTTAAATATTAAATTGACAGTCCTGATAACTGGGGATATTAAAGACTGGTGAGGGAACTTCTATACAGTGACATGTTCCAGGTGCTGCAACATTTATTCAGTACTCATGGTTTTTGTTTCTCTCATAGAAGAACCCATCCCCAGATGACTTTACAACCTGTTCTTCCCCAATCAGACTTCAAACCGAACTGACTTCTAAAAGGCAACTCATGTCCCTCAACTGACTTCTAAAAGGCAACTCATGTCCCTCATCCCATGCCCACTCACGTCACCCTGTCTCAGGTCAGAAGAAGAAAAAATGAGTGACACCACTCTTCTTATAACAATGGAGAGAAAGATAAATAGACTATCAATATAAGTAATTAATTAAGTCAGGTAAAATCAGGGAGATCGGTTTTGGGTGAGTTCTAAAAATTTGGAGACTCTTACCTGAGGGATTAAAATTTCCTCAGTGCTCTTCCCGTAATCTATCAAAGATTTGAACGGGACACAAAGAAAAGGCGGGAATGATAGACCCAACCTGATCTTTAATTTAAATTGGGAGCCATCTTGCCAAAAAGCCATGAAAAGATAATTTTTGCTTTACCATAAATTACTTCAAATTCTAAACCTGCTTGGAATGCCTGCCCATGCCTTGAACTCACCCATGCCCGGCTCTCTGACCAGATAGCAGCCCTCTCTGAAACTTTAGTGACACATCATAAATATTTGCCTTCTCTGGCCAGACAACAACCCTCTCTGAGGCTCTAATGGTCTTCATGAACTCTGATGTAGGGACAGCAAAAAAAATGTAGACTGCCATTGGTGTGATGTTTGTCAGAGTTCTGTTATCTGTAAACCCCCTTTTGTGTAATTTTCTGGGCTATTAAGCTGCCTGTAGGAAAGCTGGGGTTGCTGTCTTTTTCCCGCCGTTTTGTGAGGGAGAGGTAGCACAGCCAGTGGAAATAATAAGCTTAATTTAATTTGATTTTAATTAGAGTCAGTGGTCTTTTCTTGTGTCCTGGTCTAACAGGTAAACACTCCAAAAACATGGAGCTCTGCCAGCCTAAACACTTCTTGAGAAACTTCCTCTGAGTTTGGGCACTTGAAATATATGTTGTTGTAAGGAGCTTTAGCTTCCTTTCTAGTGATACCATCAAAGCTGAGTCTGCATCTATGTGACCTGGAGGACATGGTTTCTTGTATTCTAATGAACATGAGGCAGCAGTGCTGAATTTTCTCTTTGTAGGTAAACTGTGGCCACTGGATACTAAGTGTCTCCCCGTTTGGACTGTGAAGCCATTTGGTCATCCTCCACTTTGTGGTGTTTCTTGCTGCTGTACTGGGAGTTTGGTATATGCTTTATGAAATACAACGAGTTCAACTGAAACCCAGTGTTGAAGAAAGTTCTGTCACTTGTGGTGGGTCAGGGTCTGAAGGAGAATGCACCAACCAGGCTTTTATCTCACAGAGCTTGCCCCCTTGTCCATAGAAATCTGACTCTGAACTTAGCCCAGAAACCTCTCCATATAAAATGATGCCTTTACATAGAAGGGTCTGCTGGCTGCACCATGTCAGTCACAAACCATTTGGAAGGCAATGGCAAATCCTCATTGCCACACCACAGATGTATTATCACACACCCACCCACCACTGCAATAGGCCCACTTCTCAGCAGGCTCCAACTTACTGGCATCTTTGTTCTACACCATTTTCATGAAACCCGGTCAATCATGGCATTCTCTGGTACACTCAAGATCAGCAACAAGACATCTAAAGGTTCTCCAGTGCCACCTGGTTAAGGGAATTTCAAAGATTTCATTGTATTTATCTAGCCATTTTTCATGGATGAAGTTGGAGGCACTGTGGGTTTCAGTTCATTCAGGAAATATTAAATGGTGAGGAAGCTGTTTTCAATGAATTCTCTGGAGAAATCTCACAGGCAAGTCTTCCCATAGAGTGGTCAAAAGGTCACATGAAGCCAGGCCCATTGAGGTCTTTAATGTGACGTCCATGGGTGTTCTGACTGTCAACTATGGCTGCCAAATCTTTCAGAATAAAATCATGTGATATCCTAGCTGAGATTCCAAGGCTCTGTGGAAAGCCACCCTTGTATTTGATCTCAGTTTCCAAGGGAGAATCCCATGCGTGGCCTCCTAAAATCTGAACACAGTTTATGGCAATATTTCTCTGAGATCAGTTCGAGAACTCAGACTATAAGTGGAATCACACCAGAGTTCAAGCCCAGATAGACCCAGTCATCACTTCCAACCACCAAACAAATGACCACAATTAAAACCAAAGCACTCCCACAAGGCCCTCATCTTCTTCCATATAGACACTCATCATAACCTGTGGTTCGAGGTTTCCATGAGGGGCTCAGCCCAATACAGTGTACAAAATAACCTCCCTTGCCCGTCATTTGCCTAAAGTCAGGGTTGCCTGGACACCCTTTCTGAGAACCAGGAGTTATCAAATGAGCCTGCCGTAAATACTGCTCTGATTCTCCAATTTGAGGCCTACTGACTCTCGGGTATAGATTCTTTATGTGAATTGGAATCATGAGAAAACCCAAGCACCTATGGGCTATCCTCTGCAGGGTTTGAAGAACTCATTTGACAAAAAGGATCCCTATTTTCACTTGATGGAGATCAGTAATCTTACAGAGGAAGGCGAGAGACTTCGTCCACAATGACTGCTTTTTTGGCCATTTTGGTTTTGGAAGCACACATGTAATTGTTCGTTAGATCCATCAGGTGCTGAAAATCTATTCAACAACTTCAAACATGGCCAAGAGTCTGATGCAGACACATCCCTTTCCAAAGCAATTAAGCAAAGATCTACAGGTGATGCCCATTAATTTCCATTGAAAACCGTTTTCTTCAGGCTTCAAAAAGGGGTGGCCTGAGGCAAAGACCTTTCTGACATTCAGGGCAACAGAACAATAGGTAAGCAAATGGCCCAAGGCAGGGTTTCTAAAATGATATCTGAGTTTTCTGAGATGATCCCATTCCCTTCAGCTATCCAGTACATAGCCATGTCACAGAGCTTGCAGGTGGTTCATGTCTTGGAAACAAAACCATGAGCCTATTCTGGAGAGTGGCCAGAATTCAAGAAGAAAACAGGAATTTAGGAAGACAGTGGTTGTTGCCCATCCATTAGGCAAGACAAAATCCATTCATAAATTGGGCAGGATGAATGTTGTGAAGCTTTCTTCTATTCAGGACACATCCATTGATGCATTCTCTTTTCTAATGTCTACAACCACGGACACAGTGGGATAAACAGACATAAAAACACTCGCATTGTCAAAAGACTTACTAGAAACAGTCCACTCCAATCCTAACAAACCGACTTTCCTACCTATTCTCAGATCATGAGACAAAACCACAAACTCACACCCACACCCAAAAAGTCACCTCCTTCCCCCAAGTAGGTCTATGACTATCCGGAGTGTCCTCTGACTGATGGGCCATAGTATGTTACTCCAAAATGGACTGTCCTATGTCAGATGTGGACTCCTTGGCCAACACTGTGAAGTTGTAAGGTGCCAGTGGTGAGACACTACCTGCTTACTCAGGAAAGTCCCCTCTTCAGACCTTCCTGGCATTTGGCCATCCTCACATCAGTAGTTACCAAGAAAGACTGATTCTGTCCTTGGTAAATCCAAATATGTGAGGCCACTGGGACTGGGACTGGGACTGCCTCTGGGTGCCTGTCTTCCTGGATCCCTAGTTCAGAGAGTTCCATCACCAAGAAAGTGATGTAGGTCACTTCCTTCAGGAACTGAATGAGGTCACTGCCTTGGCAACCACTTTGTCCTAATAGTTGCTTCCAAGTGTCCCAATTGATGGAGGCTGCCCCTACTTCCTGTGACACTTTCACAAGTTTGAATGGTATATCAAACATAGGCACCCAGGAACAGCTCTCCACACAGGCCTGGTATTGTCCATCTTCTCTACATTAAGAAAAGAGAGACTGCTTCAGACACACCCCTTCATCCTGACCAGGTTGTTTGTCGTGGAAGATGACTTTTGCTCTCTCAGGTCCTTCATAGCTTCCTATAGCTTCCCCAGGGTTCATTTCTGCATGGACCTTTTCATTTCTCAGCAGGTGGAAGATTTCTTACATTCCTGTATTGTAAGACCAACTCTGTCCCTGCTTTTCTGTAAAGTTAGATTGAGGGAACAGAGTATGGTTAGGGTTAATAACATGTTTGATTTGGCTTAGGAATCATTCTGCTGGATGAATAATGTTATTGGGAACCTGCAATATTTATTAGAATATATAGAGGGGAAATATATTTATGAAAACTGAAATCTAGGTAAGATTTGAAGCCCAGAAGGGCTTTGGATCCTTGATTGGGATACTTAGGTTTGAATTATGTTCTGCACATGTGTCTCAGATAAATCTATACACAATGGCATAGGACCTTGTACCTTGGATGATTGAATGTCAAAGAGAACATCCAGTCAAAAAAGGATAGTTCGTAGGATTAGGAAGATAGTTGGTAGGATTAGGAAAAAGAGTGAGTATATGATTTGGACAAAAAGTTCTTTAGCAATAGGGTTTTGGGTAGAGAGAAAATGTAAATGTCAGCACATGTGAAGAGTCAGTCACAATGATGAACTGGGGAAAATATGTAGGAAAGCAGATATCAATAGAGACATTAGAAAATCAGCAAATGATAAAGTGATTGATAGGATTAGACATTTTCAACAGGCTTGAGTTTGAATAAATAATCTTAGGAAGAAACAAATATGTAGTCACCAATAGGATTGACATTTGAGAGCATTAGGCAACCTGGACATGGGTGATTTTCATAATCCATACTCATATTCCATTTAGGCTTTGGTACAGTCGTAAGGGTGACTTTGCATTTTGTGGCCAGAATATTACTGTGATAAAATGTATATGTAGATCAGGTGACATGAGTATTTGTTGCACCATTTCTGAGAGCAATATTTTGAAGAGATATAAATTAGTATTGGGGGCACAAATAGGTGTACCATGTGTGTATGAATATAGAGAGAATGCATAAATAGACCATACTGTGAATAAATAATATAACTGTTTCCAAATTTAGAAATTGGAATAAATTGATATCCCAAAATACACAGGAAATCTTATATTGATATACATACATTCATTCCAACCAGTTATATATCTAATGGTAATATTAGGGTTGTAGTTTATCATAAAATGTGTGTGAGTTTTGCTTCAAAATTGATTATGGAAATCGAAAATAATGTGTTTGGAAAGAAGTCTCATGAAATAACCAGTCAAAAATAAGGAGGAATACATGTGTTCTGAAGCAGGAAGTGATTGAATGTGTTACAAATGTCTTTCAATTTGTGAACTTGTGGATGAAATGTATATTCTACGATGTATAAAAACTGAAGAAATAGTAATGTACCAGTGTTGAATTAAAATGAACATCAAAATACACATCATGTCCCATAGAAATCTACTTTCATTGATGTTAAATTGGGTCAGTTACTGTGGAAATATAAGGCTTTGTTTGCACCATTCACTGAAGTGAGTTTTCAGTACTAGGAAATAAATATGTATTTCAGGTGGATGAATATTTCTAAAAACAATCTTATGAAAAGTTGATTATAAAAGCACATACATGAACATGAGTGAATTATTTAGGGAGTGTATAATAAGACACATATATTTCATATTTTGAAAATATATATATCACACAGATACATTAGAAAGTAGCAATATATATGCCAATCAAAATTCATCATGAAATATATATCATTCACAGATCCAAAAATATTAATTTTACTGAACATGGATTTATGTATAATGTTTTTCAACTAAGAAGCTCACTCATAGTTTGAATTTTCAGTTCCAAAAACATTTAGGAGGAGTCATCTCTTCTCATACTTTGTATCTCCCAAGTTAGCCACCTCACAAAAATGTACATGTGATACCAGGTAGGATTTTATATGTGCATATAAAAATACATGTGCTGAATTGGCTACAGAAAAAGGGAGACAGAAATTCACATATGTGTTAACTTTAAAAACACATGGAGAACCATTTCAACAAAAAATTAACAAGATTTATAACTCTTACCCTATATCATGCAAAAGGCAAGACCAACTATACGCCATGCCTCCTCTCAACCGCTTGTATTTCTATTCTGTTTGGGTTATTTTTCTCCATCATATTAGGATTAGTAGTCAGAGTCTAGTAGGGTATGTGTTAGTGTCAGGGATTCGGTATTTTGAATGGAAAATTGAAAAATGAATCCAATGTGTATGTAAATATGTGCTACACCAAAATCTTCCCACTCTCATCCAGAACAATGCCTTGACAACACCTACGGCCCAAGTATGACACAATCAGAGGAGAAAAGTTAGAAAATCCGTGAATACATATCTAGAATGGAATATGATCAGAAGTTCACAACCTTGGAAGTGGTAGAGGAGTTTCCAAAAGTAAGGGACAGGGTAAACCCTCCAAAAACTTGAAGGTCTGCTGGCCTAGAGACTTCTTGAGAAACTGCCTGTGAGGTTGGGCACTTGAAATATATGTTGTTGTCAGGAGCTTTAGCTTCCTTTCTAGTGAGACCATAAAAGCTGGGTCTGCATCAATGTGACCTGGAGGACATGGTTTCTTATTTTCCAATGAACATGAGATAGCAGTGCTGAATTTTCCATTGTAGGTAAACTGTGGCCCCTGGGGGCTGAATGTCTCCCTGTGTGGACGTTGAATCCATATAGTCATCCTCTATTTTCATGGTGTTTCTTGCTGCTGCACTGGGAGTTTGGTATTTGCTTCATGAAATACAAGGAGTTCAACGGGGACACAGTGCAGGAGGGATTTCTGTCACGTGTGGTTGGTCAGGGTCTGCAGGAGAATACAAGAACCAGGCCTCTATCCCACATAGCTTGCCCCCTTGACCATAGCAACCTGATTCTGAACAATGTCCTGAAACCTCTCTATGTAACAAGGTGCCTTTACATATAAGGGTCTGCTGGCTTCACCATGTCAGTCACAAGCCATTTGGAATCCAATGAAAGATCTACATGGCCCCACCACAGATGTTTTATCACACACCTGCCCACCATTGCTCTAGGCCCACTACTCAGCAGGATCCAACTTTCTGGCATCTCTGTTAAACACCATTTTCATGAAAACCAGTCAATCAAGGCACTGTCTGGTATACTCATTGTTGGGAAAAGTATAAACGGCAGCCATACCCCAGAGAAAAACCCCAACATGGTGCCTAAGGACTTCTTCTTCCTACCTTCTTTTTTCTACAGTGGTGCCAAATGTTCCCACCCGTGTGAACTCTCCCGCTGGCGCCAATTTGAAATCTCGCTGGTGGGGAACCTTAGCCCCAATAAGAACTAATTCCTGGGCTCCAGAGCTGATATCTGAAAGAACTAACCAATAAACGGTTTGCCTGCCATTTATCTAAGCCCTTCCATCTTCCCCTTAGTTCTATATAAGCACACAGCTTTTTGCAATAAAATTGGAATTCTCCCAGCGAAGTGCCTTTGCGTGGGAAGTTCTTTCATTCTGGTGCCCCATGTGAGGATATGGGTGAGCTCTTTCTAACAAGAGCCCCGTCCCCTGCTCCCCCGGAGACAGCCAGCTTCCTGCACCCACCACAGATCTGATATATGTAAGCCTCCCCTGACCCTGGCTCTGCAACTCCCTTCGGGCTACCACTGGTTTTGTGACCTTGATCTTCCGGCCCACTCTCGACGCCCTGTAGGGGGCAGGAAATTCCTGCCACTAAGACCTTTACTGGTCGCAGTGGACCCTCTGGTGATCCGTTTTCCTTTGGGGCGTGAGGCTTCTGAGTTTACACAAGAGGCTCTGTGGTTTTTTCTCCTCTGCTGCCGCTGCCGCTGCTGGCTAGAGTTGCTGTTTGCTGCGGGGCTGCTGTGTCTGGCTGAAGCTGCCTCTCTGCTCGGGGAAAACTGAACTCCCGTCCTGGAACTACATTCTGCCGGAACCGGAGTTCTGTTTTCATTACTGACTTTTTCCGCTGCGTTCAAAAACTTTCCTGAAGTCAGGTTGCCCGTGGCTCCGAACCCATTGGGTCTCACAGATCGCACTTCACTGGTGACGCCCAGGTAGTGCCCTCTGTATTTCCTCATGACGGCTGGTCATTTTGGGGACGCCCACCTGACCCCCGTTCGCCCTGAGCTTCCTGAAAGCCGTTCCAGCCCGGGTTTTCTCTTTGTCTCTCTCCCTTACTCTTATTCTCTCTCTCTCTCTCTCTCTCTCTCTCTCTCTCTCTCTCTCTCTCTTTCTCTCTCTGTCTGTCTGTCTTCCTTCTCTCCCTGTGACTATGGGCACCTCTTCATCTGTACCTGAAGCCTCACCTCTCAAATGTCTACTAAAAAATCTGGCCACACTCTCCCTCACACCAGACATCAAGCCCAAACTTCTAATCAAATTCTGTACCCAAGATTGGCCTACATATCCACTGGATAATGGCAATCATTGGCCTCCAGAAGGCTCCTTACATCCAAACTTCATCTGCGACCTTTTTAACTACTGCCAGCATCTGAAAAATTGGAGTGAGATTCCCTGCATTTAAGGTTTTAGCCTTCTCACACAGCACCCTGTCGCTGCTCCTCCTGCCCTCCCTCTCAGGTCCTCCTTGTTTGCAAACCCTTCTCTTCCCCTACGTCTACTCCTGACTTCACAGATTCTTCCTCATTCAACCCAGCAGATGAACCCCCACCTTATCCCCCAGTCCTATCTGCCCCTTCTCTCCCACTATACCCTCCTCTTCCTCTGCCTGATTCCAGGGATCCTCAGCCTTCCATTTCATCCTCCTCCCCTCCGCCCTCTTCTGCCTGCTCCACCTCCTCCTCTTCCAAAGAGACACTCCCTGCCCCTCCCTCTCCTTCCTGTCTGCCTCCTGCCTCTTTCAGTCCTCCTGTTACCAGGTCTAAGGGACTCCTTCCCACCCCCAAGACAATCGCACCCCTTTGTGAGGTAGCTGGTCCCGAGGGTGTCATCAGAGTCCAAGTGCCCTTCTCCATGTCGGACATTACTCAGCTAGAGAGGAAGTTAGGCTCATTCACCACTGACCCCACCACTTACATTCGGGAGTTTCAATGGGTCCTGCAAGCATATAGTCTCACTCATCATGACATCTACATGCTCTTGGCCAATACACTTCTCTCTGAGGAAAGTCAATGGGTCTGGGAGCTAGCCCAAGCCCATGCTGATGAAAATCATAGGACCAATCCTAACCACCCCACAGGCCCTCATGCTGTCCCAGAGCAGGATCCCCTATGGGATTACAACACCCCTGAAGGCTTACAGTCTAGTGACCTTTTTACATCCTGCCTCTTGGCGGGCCTGAAAAAGGCCATCCGCAAGGCTGTTAACTTTAAAAAGGTGCAGGAGGTCATTCAAAGGAAGGAGGAAACACCTTCAGAATTCCTGGATAGACTAACCAAGGCCCTTCAACAGTACACAAACCTCAACCCAGAAACCCCTGATGGCCGTCATGTCTTAATGAAATATGTTCTGGCCCAAAGCTACCCTGACATTAAAGCCAAGCTTAAAAAGCTTGAACAGGGCCCTGCTACTCCTTAGACTAAAATCCTCGCTGTCGCTTTCAAGGTTTTTTATGATAGAGAGGATGAAAGTGAATGCCGTAGGCAGAGGGCTGAAAATGCCAAGTTCCAAATGTTGGCCCACGTCATTCAGAGAATGCCATCACCACGCCATCCCAATATGACACCCCCGGGAGCTTACTTCAAATGTGGTAAGGAGGGACATTGGGCCAGGGATTGTCCTTCACTGAGGACACCCTACAACCCCTGCCCAAAATGCCATCAAAGGGGACACTGGGGGGCAGACTGCCCAACAACCCAAAAGGGAGGTTGGTCAGCCGCCAGGCAACCACAGCCTTTCTTGGGCTTAGCAGCGGAGGATTGACGGATCCCTGGGCTTTCCCTCCAGACTATTACCATCAAGAATCAAGAGCCTAGGTTTACCTTCCTGGTGGATGGATGCTTTATTACCTTCCTCTTGGATACTGGTGCCACTTTTTCGGTCTTAAGGGAGTATGGGGTTCTACCACACCCTCAAAAACTCCTATTGTCAGGGTAGGAGGTAAACAGATTTTCCCTCAAACCCCCCCATCATGTTATATGCAGGGATCCCTTTTGTCCTTCACTCACTTCTTTCTCGTTATGAGCCATTGCCCCATTCCCCTTCTGGGAAGGGACATACTCTCACTATTAAAAGTCAGCATTCGCATATCACCCCACACCTCTCCTACCTCTCATTTCCTCATGATGTTCCTAGGGGCAGATATACCTCCTTAATGCACTCTCCCATGACTCTCTAAACCAGTTAAGCCTGAGGTTTGGGACACAACTACACCCCTTATGGCTAAATGCAGTCCTATTCATATTGTCTTACGGGACCCTTCAAGATATATTAGTCAATCACAATATCCACTCACAACCACAGCCCTCCTCGAATTAGAACCCATCATCCAGGATTTATTACGAAAGGGGTATCTTAGGCCTACACACTCTCCTTTCAACACCCCCATTCTGGCACTTAAGAAACCTAAAGTGTCCTACAGGCTGGTTCAAGACCTTCTCCTTGTCAACTCCTCTGTGGTCCCCATCCACCCACTAGTGCCCAACCTTTACACCCTCCTCTCTCAGATCCCTGCCACTACTACCCACTTCTCGGTCCTAGGTTTAAAAGATGCATTCTTTTCTATTCCCTTGTTCTCAGAATCTCAGAATATCTTTGCTTTTACATGGACTGACTCTCACATCCACCATTCTCATCAGCTTTCCTGGACTGTCCTCCCACAGGGATTCAGGGATAGCCCCCATCTCTTTGGCCAAGTTCTTGCCCAGGACCTCACATCCTTTCACCCGACCTGTCCTGACACTATTCTCCTTCCATATGTCAATGACCTTCTTCTATGTAGTCCCTCTGGGAACACTCTCAATCCCACACCGCTCAGCTTCTTAATTTCCTAGCAGACAAGGGATATAGGGAGTCTCCCCACAAGGCCCAGGTTTCCCATTCTTCTGTCACCTCTCTTGGTTTTTGCCTTAGACCCGGGAAAAAGGAAATAACACTGGATAGGAGGCAACTCCTCTCTGATCTTCCAGTGCCCCATATGAAAGCCAAAATACTATCATTCCTAGGATTAGCAGGTTATTTTAGGGCCTGGATCCCAAATTATTCTCTTCTATCCAAACCCCTGTATGACCAAGCAAATGGACCCCCTAGTGAATCTCTTGTCTCCTCCCCCATCTACCACTTCCGCAGGTTTCAGCAACTCCTCTTAAAGGCACCTGCCCTTCACCTTCCTGATCTTTCAAGACCATTTCATCTATATGTCCATGAAAAAGGGGGGCAAGCACTTAGGGTCTTAGGTCGAAACTATGGGCCTACATTTGCACCTGTGGCATATTTTCCAAGAAACTAGACTCTACCATCCGTGGGTGAGCCCCTTGCTTAAGAGCTCTGGTTGCTGGACAAATTTTACACAAAGAAGCCTCTAAGCTGAGTTTTGGGGCACCTTGAACTATCCACTCCCCACATCACTTGAAAGATCTTTCAGCTTATAAGGGCCTTCAAACCCTTCCTCCATCCAGGGTTCTGTCGCTCCTCACTTCCTTTCTGGAAAACCCTAATATTACTTTCCTCCCCTGCTCCGCACTGATCCTTCCCTCACTGCTCCCAATGACTCCCACGTCTAACACACCAACTCATAATTGCTTGGAAACCTTAGAAGATTTCCTCCCCTGTCATTCTTCCATTTCTGAGGAACCACTCACCAAGCCTGACCTTATCTGGTTTACTGACAGCAGTTCCTTTAGGCAGAACGGCACTCATTACTCTGGATATGCTGTAGTTTCAGCCACTGAGATTATAGACGCCAAAGCTTTGCCTTCAGGAACTACCAACCAGCAGATTGAACTTATAGCAGCCACTCGTGCCTGCCTTCTAGCACAAGGCAAATCCCTCACCCTCTATACTGATTCAAAATATGTCTTCCAGATCTTATTATCCCATGCTTCAATATGAAGGGAGCGACGCCTACTTACCACCAAAGGTAATGCGATCACTAATTCGGCTCTTATAACCAATCTGATGGAGGCCTCCCACTTACCCACCCAGTTGGGAGTTGTCCATTGTAGGTCCCATCAGAAGGATGGCTCTCTTATCACTGAGGGCAATGCCAAAGCTGACCAGGTGCCACGAATGCGTGCTACCACTTCCAATTATGGCCCCAATGGGGTACATATTATGGCCACTTTAGACAGCTCATCTGAAGCACCTACTTCTTCCAGTAAGAACAAGGATCTTTTCAAGTTCCTTCATACTCTACACCATTCCAATTCTCAGTCTTTGACCCTTTTTTTACAGAGCTTCTTCTCCCTCAACCCTTCTGACATAGCCATGATAGAGAATA
Source organism: Callospermophilus lateralis (assembly GCF_048772815.1). Classification (NCBI taxonomy): domain Eukaryota; kingdom Metazoa; phylum Chordata; class Mammalia; order Rodentia; family Sciuridae; genus Callospermophilus; species Callospermophilus lateralis. The sequence continues at coordinate 1,012,162 of NW_027514447.1, read as the reverse complement.
TAGCCTCTAATTGTCAGATCTGTCAGCGGACCAAACCTCATATTCCTTTAAGGCCCAAACCTTTCCCTTTCCACCAAGCCCAGGGACACATTCCCATTGCTGACTGGCAAGTAGACTTCACCAACATGCCCACAGTATGGCACACTAAATACCTCCTTGTCTTTGTGGACACTTTCTCTGTTTGGGTTGAGGCATTTCCCACTTCCAATAAAAAGGCTTCCACTGTAGCTTCAATCTAACTGACAGACATCATCCCTAGGTTTTGTATGCCCACTTCCCTACAATATGACAATGGCCCTGAGATTATTTCTAGGATCACACAAAAGGTCTCTCAAGCCCTCTCCTTCAAGTGGCATTTCCACTGTCCATATTACCCCCAGGCTTCAGGGAAAGTGGAAAGGGTAAATCATACTCTGAAGGAAGTCCTTACCAAATTGACAATGGAATTAAACTTAGACTGGGTCAAAATCCTTCCCTTTCCTTTGCTTCGAATCAGAGCTCTCCCTAAGAAACCATCTTTACTGTCTCCCTTTGAGATAATGTATGGAAGACCTCTTATACCCTCTGGGTTGGTCACTTCACAAGGACCTCTCACCCGAGATTTGTCTTTGCCTCTCTTGTTTCATCTCCGCTCTGAACACTGGAAATGTCAGAACTGGCTTCTTCCGGACCCAGTCTCCACTCCAAACACTCCTCCCTTAACACCTGGGAGTCTAGTCTATTATAATACCCCAGAGGAGAAAGGGACTCTTGCACCAAAATGGGAAAGCAACTATCCTTTCATTCTCTGTACCCCCACCGCCGCCAAACTCTCCTTACCAGACAACTGTCTCACTCCCTGGATTCCCATTTCTAGGTTGAAACCATATCACCAGGAGGCCCCACCTGCTGACGATAGGACCATGCCAGAGGAACTCCAAGAATCACCTCCTGAAGCTCCCCTTTAATCCTGCTTTCCACACCCATCTCATCCATTTAAGTTGCGGCTCACATGGTGTTCCCTGCAGCCCAATTCCTCTTAAAGAAGGCACAATGAGCTCTCCCAACACCCTAGTCTTCTCTAACTGCTTGTTTTTTGTGCTCTGCTTTTTTTCTGTGCTCTGTTGGGACTTGTCTTTACCCTCCTAACCTACCATGTATTTATTCACTCTTCGGGAACGATACTCAGAACATGGCATGCAGAAGGTCCGCGCAGTGGATGCAACTACTTGCTTCATCCACAACTGCACCTCTATTTCCCTAAAATTGTCACCTTCAAGGACCTTCGTCCCTGGTAGCTGGAACTGGCCTTTCATTTGCTTCCTTTTTAATCAAACCAAAGACTATTGTCATTGGTGGCCTGAGATATATAATGGGTGTCCCTATTGGTCATGCAGGTTCCATGATGAACGTGGTAGCTGTTCTTACCACTCACTTGGCTACTCTGAAGGGTTGACTTCTAGTTACCTAAAGTGGCATAAAGGCTCTTCATCCGATAACAATGGATCGTATACTTCAGATATACCTGACCCCAAGGCCAAACGATGGGGCTATGTTGAGTTTGCTCTCTATGCTCGGACAACCTCAGCAAGACCCACAGGGTGGATGACTGTTGGCCGCACCCTGATTACGCCACCTAAGGCAACCAATCATGTAGTCGAACACATTAAGGAGTCAGAATCAAAACTGGATAAAGGCCATTGCAACACATGTTTTTTCGTCCTCTGCCTGAGGATCAAAAGAAGTATATTTCCTATATGCTTCCATAATTCTCTCCAGAATCATAGAGGGAGACTCATTAGGACCTTGGATTATCTCTCTTACCATGGCCAAATTAGTCGGCCCTCTGGCGGCCACTCGGAGCCCCGCCATTAGAGCCCTGTGATAAGTGGAAAGATGCTACCAACCTTCAAAGGTGTTGGGATCCCAGTTTGGTCGGTTCATGGGCCCATAAGGATGAAGATGGAGCATCACAGTGGCTTCTGAGTTTTCTATTTTCCGTAGCTGGCGGGTTTCTTTAGGTGGCCCAGCTTCCACCAGAAAAGGAGGGGCTGCTGCTGCTGCGGAGAAGTCCCTTGGAGGGCTTGGGTCTGGCCCAATTGCCTCTAGTGGCGGAGAGGCTGAGTCAGTGGCGGGAGAATCATCTGGAATGTGTTGGGGGTTGGGGAGCGAGGGCAGAGGATAAGGAGGGGGAGGATTGTCCAGTCTTGTGACTCAGGAAGAATGGGGGGAAGATGGGGAGGGAACGGAAGGTTTGAATGATAGGATCCTGGGGAAGGGGTATATGGCTGTTGATCTGGGTGGCCACGTGGTCCCGGCTGAAAGACAATATCTCTGACTTTTTGGATTAGATTGAAGTAGAAGGATCCTTCTGGGGGCCACCCGACTTTGAGGATGGGCAATTCTGAAGCACAGAGAGTCTGCCAGGTCTGACATTTAACTGAAAAATAATGATTCTTGGCCCTTGAGCGGACATCAGTCCAATGATCAAGGGTCAGGGACAGAAGCGTGAAAGTGCTTTGTCCCATAATGGGAGTTACTCAAAAAGAGACAGTGAAGACACAAACGCAACACAAACAAAGACAAACAGTAAACGTTTAACATGGGTCCAAGACAAATATTAGAACTCAGTAACTGGCAAAACCTGATGGGTTAGACAATAAAGACAGACAGTAAACTCAACATGAGTTCGGGACAATGAACAAAACTGTGTAGCCAGCAAAACCTGATGGGCTGGCAAACCGAATCCTGAAGCAAAATATAACCGAGTTGAGGAAACTAATATTCCTTGATTTCCCTCGTCCTCTGGAGTGTCCCCCAGGGACGTGGCCAGTAGCTCTGTGACACGTCTGCCACCCACTGTCAGAGAGAGCTAATGCTCTTCACCGACAGCCACTTTGCCAAGCCCTAACCTGAAACCCGAAACCAGAAAGAGGCGCCTTTCTTACCCCGAGAGGAGTCCCTTGGGGTCTTTCATCCGCTGCTCCGGATATCTCACCTGGGACCTCCAGATGAAAAGGTGGGGCGAACATCGGAGGAAAAGACCACCAACAGGCTTTCTCATGCAACACCAAAGGGTTTATTGGGGGTATAGCATGCTGGAGCTCAGGGCTCACTTCAGAGGAACAAAGAACAAAGAGCCCCGAGAACCACTTGAGTGGAGTTTATATACATTCTTTAGAGAGGGCAGGGACTTTACATACATCATAGCCTCTTTAGCAAATCATCATATACCGCGGGAAAATCAAATAACAACTCTAAAACATGATTAGCACATTCATTGGCGGGAACAGGTTGGGCAGGGGGTGATTGGTCAGCCGTAAGAAGGGGTATACATTTAAATTGATTGGTGGATGCACTGTGATGTATACGTGGTGAGCTGCATGGTTTCTGGGAAGGGGCTGTTAAGTAACTAGGTCCTCAGGGAAGATTTCAACACACATCTAATGTGCAAATCCGGGAATTGTCTTAACTGCCACAGAAATTTCAGGTGCTGAGTGCAGCTTGGAAACTTTACAAAACCTGGTTCTTTACATTTCAATTTCAATTTCTTTTATTCTTTCAGAACCTTACAGAGGAAGGCGAGAGAGTTCATAGACAATTACTGCTCTTTTGGCCATTTTGGTTTTGGATGCACACAAGGGATCTTTCTTTAGATCCATCTGGTGCTGATAATCTAAGCCACAGCCTCAAACAGGGCCAAGAGGCTGATTAAAACATATCCATTTCCAAAGCAATTACTACTCTGAAGTCGGTTACAGAACTCAGTCTTCTAGGAGAATCACGCCAGTGTTAAAGCCCAGGTGAACACAGTCATCTCTTCCAAAAGCCACACAAGTTACCACAATTAAATCAAAAAAATCCCACATGGCCCTCATCTACTTCCATATAGTCACTCATCATAATCTCTGGCTGGAGGTTTCCTTAAATGGCACAGCCCAATAGAGTGTCCATAATAAGCTCCCTTCTCCTCATTTACCTAAATTCAGGGTGGCCTGGACACCCTTCCTGTGAACCAGGATTGATCACATAGTTCTGCCATTAATACTGCTCTACTTCTCCAATTTGAGGCCTACTGACTATCAGGTATAGTATGTGATTTGGAGTCATTATTAAACCCAAGCACCTTTGCAGGGATTGGAAGAACTCATTTGACACAAAAAATCCCAATACTCCCTTGATGGAGGTCAAGAACCAAACACAGGAAGGCAAGAGACTTCACCCACAATGACTGATTTTTTGCCATTTTGGTTTTGGATGCACACATTGGTTCTTTCTTTAGACCCATCCGATGCTGATAATCTAAGCCACAGCCTCACACAGGGCCAAGAGGCTGATTCAGACACATCCCTTTCCAAAGTAATTAAGCAAAGAGCCACTGGTGATGCCCATTCCTTTCCATTTTAAAACTGTTTTCTTCAGGCTTCACAAAGGGTGGCCTGAGGCAAAGACCTTCCTGACATTCAGGGCAACAGAACAATAGGTAAGCAAAAGGCCCAAAGCAGGGTTTCTCTACTGAGACTTTCCTGGTCACACTGATATCTGAGTTTTCTGAGATGCTTGCCATTCCCTTCAGCTATGGATTACATGGCCACGTCACAGAGTTTGGAGGTGGTACATATTTTGGACACAAAACCATGAGCCTATTGTGGAGAGTGGCCAGAATTCAGGAAGAAAACAGGAACTTAGGAAGACAGTACATGTTGTCCATCGATAAGGCAACCTGCAGTCCATTCCTAAAATGGGTAGGATGAATGCTGGGAAGCTTTCTACTAGACAGGACACATCCATTGATGCATTCTCTTTTCTAATGTCTACAACCACGGACACAGTGGGATACACAGACATAGAAACACTCGCCTTGTCAAAAGACTTTCTAGAAACATTCCACTCCAAACCAAGGAAGCCGCCTTTCCTACCTATTCTCAGAACATAAGACAAAACCACAAACTCACACCCACACTGAAAAAGGCACCTCCTTCCCCAAAGTAAGTCTGTGACTATCCAGAGTGTCCTCTGACTGGTAGGCCATACTATGTTCCCCAGAAATGGCCTGTCCTGTCTCAGATATGGTCTCCATGGCCAACTCTGTGAAATATCAGGGGCCCGCGGTGAGCCACTTCTTGCTTTCTCTGGAAAGGCCAGTCTTCAAAATTTCCTGGCATTTGGCCATCCTCATATCAGTAGGTACCAAAAAAGACTTACTCTGTCCTTGGTAAATCCAAACAAGTGATCCCACTGTACTGGGACTGGGACTGGTTCTGGATGCCTGGCTTCCTGGATCCCAAGTTCAGAGAGTTCCATCACCAAGGAAGTGAGGTGAGGTCACTTCCTTCAGAAACTGAATGACGTCACTGCCTTAGCAACCACTTTTTCCGAACAGTTGCTTCCATACTTCCTCTGACACTTTCACAAGTTAGATTGGTATCTCAACCATAGGAACCCGGGAACAGCTCTCCACAAAGGCCTTTGTTGGTCCATCTTTTCTACATTAAGGAGAGAGGGTGAATGAGACACAACCCTTCATCCTTACCAGGTTGTTTTCCATGGAAGATGACTATTGCTCTCTCACGTTCTTCATAGTTGCCTACATGTTCTCCAGGGATCATTTCTGCATGGACCTTTGAGGTTTTCAGCAGGTGGAAGATCCACTACATTCCTGTATTGTAAGACCAACTCTGTCCCTGCTGTTCTGTAATGTTAGATTGAGGGAACAGTGTATGGTTAGGGTTAATAACATGTGTGATTTGGGTTAGGAATAATTCTGCTGGATGAATAATGGTATTGGGAACCTGCGATATGTATGAGAATATATAGGTGAAATATATGTATGAAAACAGAAGTCTAGGTAAGATTTGAAGCCCAAAAGAGCATTTTGCCCTTGATTGGAATACTTAGATTTGAATTAGGTTCTGCACAGATTTGTCAGATTAATCAATATACAATGGCATAGGACCTTGTACCTTGGATGATTGAATGTCGAAGAGAACATCCAGTCAAAAAGGGATAGTCGGAAGTGAAAGGTTAATAAAATAGGTATTTGTCACTTCCTGGGAAGAATGTTGTGTTTATTCCGAGCATAATGGAGTTGTAAAAAAAAAATATGATTAAATTAAAAAGACACCATGAAGAGTGTCAATGAGAGAGTGAGAGGACCAAAAAAAGTGGTTTGAGTCTTGGTTCACATAGTCCCCCTGTTTGACTACTTTTTTATCAACCCTGGCCTGTCCGATAATAATCTCCATATTATTGCTAACTATAAAACCCTGTTTGCTCAACCGTGTAATTTCTTTTCTCTAAGCTCAAATTGGACAAGTTAAACTCATGGTAATACCCCACTAGCAGACATAGAATGTGACACCCCACAATGATCACTTTTATGATTAAAAGTAGCTAGAAGAAGAAGTGGGGAATGAAAGATTAATAAAATAGGTACTTGTCACTTTTTTTTCTGTATGCTTAACAAAACACTGTTGAAATCTTGAGAACTGTTTGCTAATCTTGTTCCCAGAATGTCCTGTCCCCAAATGCCAAACTGCAGAATGTACTCCCTCACCCGGTTGAATGCAAACCGCCCACTCTCCCTCACCCATCAATAAACTTCACTCCCTGCCCTCCCCAAAGAAAGTATATAAGCTCTGCTTAAGCTCTTCTCAGGGCTCTCTGCTCTATTCAAGTGAGCTCCGATCCCCTGCATGCTGACCCCCTATAAACCCTTTGCTGTTGCATGAGATAGTCTTTTGGTGGTCTCTTCCTCCGAAGCTCGCCCAGTGTTTACTTTGATGATTGGGTGTAGAAAAGAACATTCAGTCAAAAAGGGATAGTCGGTAGGATTAGGAAGATAGTTGTTAGGTTTAGGAAGAAGAATGAGTATAGGTTTTGGAAAAAAAATATTCTTTATCAATAGGATTTTGTTTAGAGTGTGAATGTAAATGTTAGCCCACGTGAAGAGTCAGTCACAATAGTGAACCGGAGAAAATATGTAGGAAAACAGATATCAATAGAGATATTATGAAATAAGGCAAAATATAAAGTGGGTGATAGGATTAGACATTTTCAACAGGGTTGAATTTGAATATATGATCTTAGGAAGAAACCAATATGTAGTCACTAATTGGATTGATATTTGAGAGCATTAGGCAACCTGGACATGGCTGTGTTTAGTAATCCATGTTCATTTTCAATTTAGGCTTTGGTACAATAATAAGTGTGAACCTTGCATTTTGTCTGCAGAATATTACTGTGATAAAATGTATATGTAGATCAGGTGACATGAGTAATTTTTCCATCATTTCTGGGAGCAATATTTTGAAGATTAATAAGTTAGTATTGGGGGTACAAAGAGGTGTACCTTGTGTCTATGAATATAGAGCTAATGCATGAATAGACCATACTGTTAATAAATAATATAACTGGTCCACTTTAAATAATGCATTGGATTCATATCTTAAAATATATAAGAAATCTTATATTGATATACATACATTCATTCCAACTAGTTATACATCTAATAGTAAAATTAAGGTTATGGTTTATCATGAAAGGTGTGTGAGTTTTTCTTCAAAAGTGATTATGGAAATCAAAAATAATGTGTTTCGAAAGAAGTCTCATGAAAAGACCAGTCAAGAACCATGAAAAAATACATGTGTTCTGAAGCAGGAAGTGATTGAAAGTGAAACAAATGCCTCTAAATTAGCGAACTTGTGGATGAAATATATATCCTATTATGTGCATAAACTGAAGAAATAGTAATGTACCAGTTTTGAATAAAAATGAACGTCAAAATACACATCATGTCCCATAGGAATCAATTTGCATTGATGTTAACCTGGGTCAGTTACTGTATTAATTTTAGGATTTGTAGGCACCATTCACTGAAGATAGTTTTCAGTACTAGGAAACAAATACATATTTCAGGTGGATGAATATTTCTGACGATAATCTTGTAAAAAGTTGATTATAAATTCACATATATGAATATGAATGAATTTAGATGAATTTAGGAAATGTATAAAAAGACACATGTATTTCATATTTTGAAAAATCTGGAAAGTTTGTGTATATATATATATATATATATATATATATATATATATATATATATACACACACACACACACACATACACACACACATGCACACAGACATTAAAAATTAGCAATATATATGCCAATTGAAATTCACCATGAAATATATATCATCCACAGATTCAAAAATATTCATTTTACTGAACATGGATTTATGTATAATGTTGTTAAACTAGGAAGCTCACACAGAGTTCGAATTTTAACTTCCAACAGCATTTAGGAGAAGTGATCTCTTCTCACAATGTGTATCTGCCAAGTCAACCACCTCACAAGAATGTACGTGTTGTACCTTGTAGGATTCTATATGTGCATATAAAAATACATGTGCAAATAGGCTACAGAGAAAGGGAGACAGGAATTCACATATTTGTTAACTTTAAAAACACATGGAGAACAATTTCTACAAAAGTTGACTAGATTTATAACTCCTACACTACATAATGCAAAAGGCAAATTCAACTATACACCATGCCTCCTCTGAACTGCTTGTATTTCTATTCTGTTTGGATTATTATTCTCCATCATATTAGGATAAGTAGTCAGAGTCTAGTAGGCTAAGGGTTAGTGTCAGGGATTCAGTATTTCCAATGGAAAATTGGAAAAGGTATCCAATGTGTATGTAATTATGTGCTTTGAAAAATCTTCCCACTCTTATCCAGAACAATGCCTTGACATTACCTTTGCCCCAAGTAAGACACAATTACAAGAGAAGAGTTCGAAAATCTGTGCATATATATATGGAATGCAATATGCTCAGTTGTTCACAAACTTGGAGGTGGTAGAGGAGTTTACAAAAGTAATGGACAGGGTAAACCCTCCACAAAAATGGAGCTTTGCTGGCCTAAAGACTTCTTGAGAAACTGCCTCTGAGGTTGGGCACTTGAAATATATGTTGTTGTCAGGAGCTTAATCTTCATTTGTGGTGAGACAATTAAAGCTGGATCTGCATCTATGTGACGTGAAGGATCTTGTTTCTTATTTTCCAATGAACATGAGACAGCAGTGCTGAATTCTCTCTTTGTAGGTAAACTGTGGCCACTGGGGGCTATGTGTCTCCCTGTGAGGACTGTGAAACGATTTGATCATCCTCCAATTTTCGTGGTGTTTCTTGCTGCTGTACTGGGAGTTTGGTATTTGCTTCGTGAAATACAAAGATTTCAACTGGGACAAAGTGCTAGAGGGAGTTCTGTCACGTGTGGTGTGTCAGGGTCTGCAAGAGAATGCACCAACCAGGCCTTTATCCCACATAGCTTGGCCCCTTGACCATAGCAACCTGATTCTGAACATTGCCCTGAAAACTCTCCATATAACAGGATGCATTTACATATAAGGGTCTGCTGGCTACACTATGTCAGTCACAAGCTATTTGGAAGCCAATGGAAGGTCCACATGACTCCACCACAGATGTTTTATCACACACCTGCACACCACTACTCTAGGCCCACTACTCAGGAGGCTCCAACATACTGGCATCACCGTTCTTCAACATTTTCATGAAACCCAGTCAATCAAGGCACTGTATTGTATACTCATGATCAGCAACAGGACATCCAAAGTTTCTCCAGTGCCACCTGGTCTTGGGAATTTCAAAAATTTGATGGTATTCATCTAGCCATTTTTCAAGGATGAAGTTGGAGGCACTGTGGGTTTCAATTCATTCAGGAACCACTAAATGGTGAGGAAGTTCATTTCAATGAAATCTCTGGACAACACTCACAGGAAAGGCTTCCCAAAGAGTGGCCAAAAGGTCACATGAAGCCAGGCCCATTGAACTGTACAATGTGAGGTCCATGTGTGTTTTGACTCTCAAATATGGCTTCCATGTTTTTCATAATAAAATCATGTGATATCCTGGCTGAGATTCACAGTGCTCTGTGGAAAACCAACCTGGGACTAGATTTCAGATTCCAAGGGTGAATCTCATGCGTGGCCTCCTAAAATCCCAACTCAATTCATGGCAATACTACTCTGAGGTCAGTTCCAGAACTCAGTCTATAAGGGGAATCACCCAAGAGTGAAGCCCTGGTGGACCCAGTCATCTCTTCCAACTGCCACAAAAATGACCACAATTATAACCAAAACACTCCCACATGGCCCTCATTTTCTTCCATATAGATATTCATCATAACTTCTGGCTAGAGGTTTCCATAAGTGGCGCAGCTCAAGACAGTGTCCAATATAAGCTTCTTTGCCCCTCATTTGCCTAAAGTAAGTGTGGCCTGCACACTCTTCCTGTCAACCAGGAGTGATCAAATAGGCCTGCCATTAATACTGCTCTGCTTCTACTATTTGAGGCCTACTGACTGTCAGGTATAGATTCTTATGTGGTTTGTAGTCATGAGACAACACTAGCACATCTGCAGGGCTTTGAAAAACTCATTTTACTCAAGGGTCAATAATCACACTTGATGGAGGTCAGGAACCTAACAGAGGAAGGTGAGAGACTTCATCCACAATGACTGATCTTTTTGAATTTTGTTTATGGATGCACACATGGGATATTTCTTTAGATCCATCAGGAGCTGACAATCTAAGCCCCAGCTTCACCGAGCGCCAAGAGGCTGATTCAACACATCCATTTCCAAAGCAATTAAGCGAAGAGCCACAGGTGATGCCCACTCATTTCCATTTGAATACTGTTCTCTTCAGGCTTCACAAAGGGGTGGCCTGAGCCAAGGACTTTCCTTACATTCAGGGCAACAGAAAAATAGGTAAGCAAATGGCCCAAAGCAGGGTTTCTCCACTGAGACTTTCCTGGTATCTGAGTTTCCTGATATCTGAGTTTTCTGACATGCTCCACTTCCCTTCAGCTATCCAGTACATGGCCATGTGACAGAGCGTGGAGGTGCTACATAGCTTGGACACAAAACTTTGAGCCTATTCTGGAGAGTGTCCGGAATTCAGGAAGAAAACAGGAACTTAGAAAGATAGTAGGTTTTGCCCATTGATAAGGCTAGTCGCAGTCCATTCATAAATTGGCAGTATGAATGCTGGGAAGCTTTCTACTAGACAGAACACATCCATGATGCATTCTTTTTCTAATACTAAGACCACGGAGAGAGTGGGATACACAGTAATAGAAACACTCACCTTGTCAGAGGACATACTAGATACAGTCCTCTCCAAACCAAACAAATCGCCTTTCCTACATATTCTCAGAACATGAGACAAAACCACAAACTCACACCCACACTCAAAAAGACACCACCTTTCCCAAAGTAGGTCTGTGACTATCCGGAGTGTCCTATGATGGGTGGGACATACTATATTTCCACGAAATGCACTGTGCTCTCTCAGTTCTGGTCTCCTTGGCCAACTCTGTGAAGTTGTCAAAAGTCACTGGTGAGCCACTACCTTCTTTCTCAGGAAAGGCCCCTCTTCTTAGCTTTCCTAGCATTTGGCCATCCTCACATAACTAGGTACCAAGAAAGACTGACTCTGTCCTTGGTTTACCAAAACAAGTGAGACCACTGGAACTGGGACTGGAACTGGCTGTGGTTGCCTGGCTTCCTGAATCCCAAGTTTAGAGAGTTCCATCACCAAGGAAGTTATGTGAGGTAACTTTCTTCAGGAAGTGAATGAAGTCACTGCCTTGGCAACCACTTTGTCCTAACAGTTGCTTCCAAGGGTCCCATGAGATGGAGGGTGCACCTACTTGCTGTGACATTTTCACAAGTTAGAATGGTATATCAACCATAGGCACCTGGGCACAGCTCTCCACACAGGCTTGGTTTGGTCCATCTTCTCTACATTAAGATGAAAGAGGCTGATTCAGACACATCCCTTCACCCTGACCAGGTTGTTTGCGATGGAAGTTGACTTTTCCTCCCTCAGGTCCTTCATTGCTGCCTACATCTTCTCCATGGATCATTTCTGTATTGACCTTTGAGGTTCTCAGCAGGTGGAAGATCCCCTACACTCCTGATTGTAAGACCAACTCTGTCCCTGCTTTTCTGTAAAGTTAGATTGAGGGAACAGTGTATGGTTAGGGTAATAACAGGTTCGATTTGGGTTAGGAATCATTCTGCATGATGAATAATGGCATTGGGAACCTGTGATATTTACAAGAATATACAGGTGAAATATAAGTATGAATACAGAAGTCTAGGTAAGATTTGAAGCCCAGAAGAGCATTGGGTCCTTGATTGGGATACTTAGCTTTGAAATACCTTCTGCACAGATGTCTCAGAAAAATCGATAAACAATGGCATAGGACCTTGTAAATTGGATGATTGAATGTAGAAGAAAACATCCACTTAAAAAGGGTAGTCGGTGGGATTGGAAAGATAGTCAGTAGGTTTAGGAAGAAGAGTGAGTATAGGATTTGGTCCAAAAGTTCTTTAGCAATAGGGTTTCTCGTAGAGAATGAATGTAAATGTCAGAACATGTGATGAGTCAGTCACAATGATTAACTAGGGAAAATATATAGGGAAGCAGATATCAATAGAGACATGAAGAAATCAGGCAAAGTATAAATTGATTGATAGGATTAGACATTTTCAGCATGGTAGATGTTGAATATACAATCTTAGAAAAAAACAAATATTTAGCACCAATAGGATTAACATTTGAGAGCATTAGGCAATCTGGACTTGGATGTTTTTAGTAATCCATGCTCACTTTCCATTTAGGTTTTGGTACAATCATAAGTGTGAACTTTGCATTTTGTGTCCAGAATATTACTGTGATAAAGTGTATATGTAGATCAGGTGACATGAGTATTTCTTCCACCAATTCTGTGGTCAATATTTTGAAAATGTATAAATTAGTATTGGGTGTACAAATAGGTCTACCCTGTGTCTACAAATATAGATAAAATGAATGAATTGACCATACTGTGAATAAATAATATAACTGGTTCCAACTTTAAATTATGGATTGAATTGATATCTGAAAATATACAGGAAATCTTATATTGATATACATACATTCATTACAACCATTTATAGATCTAATGGTAATATTAAGGTTATGGTTTGTCATGAAGAGTGTGTGAGGTTTGCTTCAAAAGCGATTATTGAAATCTAAAATGAAAAGTAGTCTCATGAAAAGACCAAACAAAAAACATGGAGGAATACATGTGTACTGAAGCAGGAAGTGATAGAAAGTGAAACAAATGCCTATAAATTTGAAAACTTGTGAATGAAATATATATCCTATGATGTGCATAAACTGAAGAAATAGTCATGTAACATTGTTGAATAAAAATGAATGTCATAATACACATCATGTACCATAGTAATCTACTTGCATTGATGTTAAAGTGGGTCAGATACTGTAGAAAAATTAGGACTTCTATGCACCATTCACTGAATTTAGATTTCAGTACTAGGAAACAATATGTATTTGAGGTGGATGAATATTTCTGAGAATAATTTTGTGAACATTTGATTATAAATCCACATACATGAATATGAATGCATTTAGGGATTGTATAATAAGACACATATATTTTATATTCTGAAAAATCTGGAGAGTGTGTGTATATATATATATATATACACACACACACACACACACACACACACACACACAGACATTAAAAGGTAGCGATATATATGCCAATCGAAATTTATTATGAAATATATATCTTTCACAGATCCAAAAATATTCATTTTACTGAACATGGATTTATGTATTATCTTGTTCAACTAGGAAGCTCACCCGTAGTTTTAATTTTCAGTTCCAACAACGTTCAGGAGGAGTGATCTCTTTTGACAATTTGTATCTGCCAAGTCAGCCACCTCACAAAAGTGTACATGTGATACCAGGTAGGATTCTATATGTGCATACAAAAATACATGTGCTGAATAGGATACAGATAAAGGGCGACAGGAATTCACGGATTTGTTATCTTTAAAACACATGGAGAACTACTTCAATTTAATATTGACTTGATTTATAACACCTACCCTTTATCATACAAAAGGTAAGTCCAGCTATACACCATGCCTCCTCTGAACTGCTTGTATTTCTATTCTGTTTTGGTTATTTTGCTCCATCAATTTAGGATTGACACAGTCTGGCTGGGCACAATTCAGGAGCCACTTGTCAAAAGCTAACTTTATTTTTAGAACCACACACGCCAAAAAATAGCTCCTCGGGAAAAACACTCAGAGCACAACTGCCACCACCGGCTTCCCACAAGCTCTCAACCTCCCCTCTCCTCCTGCTCTTGAGGTTGATTGGCTGGGTTGTTTGAGCAGAGCCAAAAAAGTCCCCCAAAAAGCAGCTCCATAATTTGAAAGGGTGGGGAAACAGCCCAATGGGCATCACCGCAGAGGAGCCAATCAGCTAGATGTTGCTGGGGCCGCTGTGAGCCAACCATCAGCTGGCAGTCTGAAAGTTTGCTTTGGCCCCTTGGGCTGTGGCTCTCAACATCTAACCCTCTCTGTTTAAACAACAAGCATGTGGCTTAGGGACCATGCCTGCCTTAGGTTGTCCAATAGTACATATGATTCTTACCCATTATCGAATGAGCTGACCTCAAGGTGTCAGCCTCCTGTCTTAGATTGGTACAATTGTAATTGGATCTTACCTGTCACTGACTACAGGTCCAGTATACATCCACACCTGTGGAGAGGTCTTTGTACCAGCGGGCGGGTGAGGCTCTTTGCCTCATCTCTGTTGGCCCCCTAATTTTAGCTGAACAACCATGACAAGCAGAAGGGAGGAAGATACACCAAGGCAATTGATGGCTCTTTTTGAAAAAATTGTACCACCGATGACATCATCAGAGAAATACCCCAACACTACCACACGTCACTGCACCAACAGATAGTTCACAATGCAGGCAGGTGAGTTCACAATGCATACAAGTGATACATAGTCCAGGCAAGTTCTGCAAGCAGTTCAGTGATGGCTATTGCAGAAGCTGTAGATTGGTTTTATCTTTGACTTCACATGCACTGGGATGAAGATAGAAATTCTGGCAACAATGCCTAAAGAAAGAATTATGTAACATTCCAAAAGGCACTAAAAGAAAACAATTTTCTTAACAATTTACATTGTCTAGAAGAGAATTATTAAATATAATGAAAAGAAAAGGTGGATCCAACATGGCGGCAGGCAGAGAGGCTGCGCTTTTAATGCACTCCCAGTGATGGGGTCATAAAGTCGCAAGGATAACTCTTTGATTCTACCAACGGAGATTCTCCTAGCAAAATTCCACTGAAGGGAGACTGCCCGGGAGCTACAAGAATTTTTTTGAAGCGTCTGTGTGACCCGGATGAGTGGGACCCTGCCACTAGACGCGGAGTTCGAGATTCACCAGCCACAGTCTGCGCACCGCGGGCAGAGCTGCAGATCCGTCCACCAGCCCGCAGCCAAAGTGACTGGGTCCTGCTAGACGCCGAGACACAGCTTGGCAGGAAGAAGTCTTTAGCCAAGCCTCCACGCGCCAGGAGCTGAGGTGAACTGGGCCGGACCAGTCCCACCCCTCCCCTCGGTCAATCCGGCAAGAAGCCTGGGGCCCACCATAGCAGAGAGGTGACATCATCGGAGTTCGGCCGGCGAAATTCCTTCCCAGCAAATTCCACTTTAGCAGGTGTGTGACTCCCCATACTGATACAAGCAGCCAGGAAACTTCATTGACTTCTCAGGGGTCGTGTCCTTAGGGAAGCAGAGGGGAGCCCAGAACCCAAGGCCCCCATATCACCAGTGGTGACCCCTAAGGTCTTATCCGCCAGTTTACCACAGCGCTGAGGATTAAAAGGGGCACTCGGTGGGGCTGCAAGTGTAACTAGATCTCTGGAGAATCACTTCTGGGGAACAGGACCTGGCTGGCAGGCTGACAGGAGGAAGGGGGTTAAGAGCTGGAGAAGTGAAATGGCTCTGGACTGACAAGTCTGAGAGACCCCCAGAAGACGCCCTACAGGGATAGCTCTCGGCAGGTAGAGAGCAGACACTCCGCTTGGAAGGCACAGCTCCGCCTACTGGAAGAGAAGAAGGTGGATCTCTAAGACTTTAATTTTTTTGTTGTTGTTGTTGCTGTTGTTGATATTTTTTTCTCTCCTACTTCTCTCCCTGTTCCTTTCCCCCCTTTTCCTTCTCTCTTTCTATCCCATTTCAAGTTTTATTGTTCTTTTTTCATTCCCCTCTAATCTATCTCTCCCTCTATCCTTTTTTTCTTTTTAAGAGCACCTTCATTCTCCTACCCCCCAACTCTCATTCCAAGCATTACATCTTTCATTGTGTGTAATTGTCTAAATGCAAATAGGTGAATGTCTCGAGTCTGTCTATAAGACTCCTAAATACCTAGCTACTACCAACACCCTGATCCAATTGCCTGGTAGTATCCACCTTCAGTGGAGCAATCTTCTAAAGTAGCCGAGACATACTAACCATTGTACCACCAGAGCACCCAACCTAAACATATAGTCCTAAGAACAAACAGCAAATCATTATATGCATACAGAACCTAGAAGCCTTATATGAATTAAATGAATCAGCTTTAAAGTACAACAAAGCCCAAAATTTTTAGGCATAATCTTCCACCACAAAAGAGAGACAACAGAGATATACAAAGCCAAAACAAATGTATAGGAGAAAGCAGTTACAATGCAGTCAAACAGAGCTGGAAAGCAACGTGAACAATATGAAAAAACAAGGGAAAAAGGGGTTACAAACAATGCAGGACAATCTAAATATACAGGAGGACCTAGAAGAATCAGAAATATGGACAGGGAAAGAAATCAAGGCATTCCTAATTCAGATGGAACGGAATATTAGAGAAGACATGAGACAGCAAATCCAAGCATTGAAAGTATATTTTGAAGAGGAACTAACCACACAAATTAAATCCGCAAAGAATGAGCTTTATCAGGAGATAGAGGTGTTAAAAAATAATCAAGTTGTAATCATAGAAATGCAAGAAACCGTAAATCAGATTAAAAGCGCTAATGAGAATATTACAAACAGACTAGATCAAGTAGAAGTCAGAACATCAGATAATGAAGACAAAGTATATCAACTTGAAAAGAATATAGTCAACACAGAAAAGATGTGAAATCAAACATATAACACAAAACACAAGTGCACACATAATATAATACATACAACACATGACATAATATTAAAGGCCTTATGACTTTTTACAGGTGAAATCTCCATTGCAATGTCTAAAAACTCTATTGTCCAAAAATAGAACTGATCAGCAAAACATTAACCTAGTTCTGTATGAGCTAAAAAAAACAAAATAAAACTTCATGATATGAGAAAGGGGAATAATAAAATAGATTTGAAAAAAACATTCTGGTTCTGTCACAGATGTAAGAACAGCCAAACTGGAGTTCTGCATATCAGCTCTTATTGATTTGAGCCAAATCATCTTATTTTTGGTCTGTAGAAATCTCTTTAGTTAATCTCTCTGGAATCCAAATTGGCTACTGTTCTCCCTGTGGAAACACAAAAACAGACGCCGGACTCCAGACAATTACTTGGTCAGGACCTTTCCATTGTCCTGTTAAAATATCCTTCCAAAGTACCTTGGGCTTATGTACATTTTTTGGACATATATGCCTTTCTGCAGCACTAAGCCCTGATGAACCCAAATTTAAAAAGTTTAGAGTAAAAGGGTTATTTTAAGTTTACCTTTGGGGAATATATACCCCTTCCCAATTTGTTCTTTTTGCTTTAATATGTACGTTTTAATAGTTTCATGTGCTCTTTCAACTATGCCTTCTCCCTGTGGATTGTATGGGATTCCTGTTATATGAGTAATGCCAAATGATGAGCAAAATTGTTTAAAAGAAGTAGAAGTATAAGCAGGGGCATTATCTGTTTTTAACTCTTTTGGAACGCCCACAGTGGCAAAATTTTGTAAGCAATGAGCTATAACATCTTTAGTTTTTTTCTCCAGCAAGAATGGAGCCCATCAAAAATCCAGAAGAAGTATCAACTGTAACATGCAAATATTTTAATTTTCCAAATTCTGGCAAGTTTCTGACGTTCATCTGCCAAATATGGTTAGGTATCAATCCTCTAGGATTGACTCCAAGATTAACTTGTGGTAAAAAGGTCACACAATTTTGACATTGTTTTATTATTTGTCTAGCTTGTTCCTTAGTTACTTTGAAACGCTTTTGTAAAGTATTAGCATTGACATGAAACTTTTTATGAAAATTTGTAGCTTCTTCTAGTGTATAGAAAATATGTATGAATGTCATGTGTTGTTTTATCTGCTAAATAATTGCCCAAACTAAGGGCTCCAGGCAATCCTGTATGTGTCCTGAAATATCCTATAAAAAACGGATCTTTCCTGTCCCAGATTAGACTTTGTATAGTCGAAAGCAAAGAGAAAATAGTAGAGGAAGGGGAAATCCTTCTACCATCTTCAAGTGATACTATAGCACTAACTATATACTGATTATCGGAAAATAAATTAATTACAGATGCTTTAAGCATCACAAAAGCTTGTAATACTGCATTAAGCTCTACATTTTGAGCTAATTGTTTGGGTACTAAAAATGTAAAAGTTTGATCAGGTGTAAATATTACTGCTGTACCATTATTTGACCCATCAGTAATATATTTGTAGCATTTATAATAGGTGTTTTTCTTGTCATTTTTGGAAAAATTACATGATGTGATGACCAAAAAGACAATAAAGGATTAGATGGTAAGTGGTTATCAAATGAAACATTAGATTTGCACATGATTATTGCCCAAGAATTTAACTAATTATCTAAATCATCAATTTGATTCATAGTATATGGAGTAATAATTTTATCTTCTTGGGTTGTATTATAGTTATAGTAGAAATATTCAAGTAAAAGAGAAGGTCTCTCGAGCTAGTCAGACAGAGATAAAAATTCAATTAAAAGAGAAGGTCTCTCTAGCTAGTTAGACAGAGGAAAAAATCAAGTGATTGATCCTGATAATGTGTCTGAATCAGCCTCTTGGACCTGTGTGAGGTTGTGGCTTAGATTCTCATCACCTGATGGATCATTCCGTGTGTGAATCCATACCCAAAATGGCCAAAAGAGCAGTCCCTGTGGATGAAGTCTCTTGCCTTCCTTTGTAAGTCTACTGAACTCCATCAAGTGAGAATACGCATCCTTTGTGTCAAATGAGTTCTTCAAAGCCCTGGAGAGTCTAGCACATAGGTTCTTGGGTTTTCTCATGACTCCAATTCACATAAAAATATCTATACCTGACAGTCAGTAGGCCTCAAATTGGAGAAGCAGAGGTGTATTAAGGGCAGGCCTATTTGATCACACCTGGTTCACAGGAAGGGTGTCCAGGCCACCATGACTTTAGGCAATGAAGGGCAAGAAAGCTTATTTTGGACACTGTCTTGGACTTCGCCACTCATGGAAACCTCCAGACAGAGCGTAGTATGAGAGTGTATATATGGAAGAAAATGAGGACCATGTGGGAGTGTTTTGGTTTTAATTGTGGTCATTTGTGTGGTAGTTGGAAGATATGACTGGGTATACCTGGGCTGAACTCTGGTGTGATTCCCCTTAGAGACTGAGTTCTAGAGCTGACTTAGAGAAGTGTTATCATGAAATATGTTGGGATTTTAGTTGGTCACGCATGAGAGTCGCCCTTGGAAACCGAGATCTAGGCCCAGGTTTGCTTTCCACAGAGCACTGGGAATCTAATCCAGGATATCCCATGGTTATATTCTGAAAGACATGGCAGCCATAGTTGAGAGTCAAAACACACATGTACCTCACATTGTAGACAGCAATAGGTCTGGCTTCCTGTGAAATTTTGGCCACTCTTTGGAAGCCTTGTCTGTGAGATTGCTCCAAAGCTTTCATTGAAATGAGCTTCCTCACCATTTAATTGTTCCTGAATGAAGTTAAACACACAGTGCCTCCAACATCATTCTTGTAAAATGGCTAGATAAATACCATGAAATTTTTGAAATTCCCATGACCATGAAAATGGTGTAGAACAGAGATGCCAGTAAGTTGGAGCCTGATGTGAAATGGGCCTAGAAAAGTCGTGTGCAGTTGTGTGATAAAATATCTGTGGTGGGGCAATGTGGATCTGCCATTGGCTTCCAAATGGCTTGTGACTGACATGGTGCACCCAGCAGACCCTTCTATGTAAAGGCATCTTGTTATGTGGAGAGTTTTTCAGGGCAATGTTCAGAATCAGATTGCTATGGTTAAGGATGCAAGCTATGTGGGATTGAAGCCTGGTTGGTTCATTATCATGCAGAACCTGACACACCACACGTGACAGAACTCCCTTTAGCACTGTGTCCCAGTTTAACTCCTTGTATTTTGTGAAGCAAATACCAAACTCACATTGCAGCAGCAAGAAACACATCGACAAGTGGAGGATGGCCAGATGGCTTTACAGTCCACACGGAAAGAGTTTGCCCGCAGTGGCCACAGTTTACCTACAAAGAGAGAATTCAGCACTGCTGCCTCATGTTCATTAGAAAATAAGAAACCATGTCCTCCAGGTCACTTAGATACATACCTAGCTTTGATGGTCTCTCTACAAAAAAAGCTAAAACTCCTGACAACAACAAATATTTCAAGTGCCCAAACTCAGAGGCAGTTTCACCAGAAGTCTTTAGTCCAGAAGAGCTCCATTTTTGTGGAGTATTTACCTGTCCCTTACTTTTGGAAACTCCTCTACCACCTTCAAGGTTGTGAACTCTTGAGCATATTACATTCCAGATATGTATTCACAGATTTTCTAACTCGTCCACTCTAATTGTATTTTACTTGGAGTGAAGGTAAAGTCAAGGCATTGTTCTGGATTAGAGTGGGAAGATTTTTGTGAAGCACATATTTACATACACATTGGATTCATTTTCCTATTTTCAATTCAAAATGCTGAATGCCTGACACTAACGCATACCCTACTAGACTCTGACTACTAATTCTAATATGATGGAGAAAAATAACCCAAACCGAATAGAAATACAAGCAGTTTAGACGAGACATAGTGTATTGCTGGACTTGCCTTTTGCATTATACAGGGTAGGACTTATAAATCTAGTCAATATTTTGTTGAAATAGTTCTACATGTGTTTTTAAAGTTAACAAATAGATGAATTCCTCTCTGCCTTTCTCTGTAGCCAATTCAGCACATGTTATTTCATATGCACATATTGAATCATACCTGTTATCACATGTACATTCTTGTGAGGTGGCTGACTTTGCAGATACAAATTGGGAGAAGAGATCACTCCACCTAAACACAGTTGGAACTGAAAATTCAACCTATGGGTGAGCTTCGTAGATGAACAACATGATAAATAAAATCATGTTCAGTATAATGAATATTTTTGGATCAGTGGATGATATACATTTCATGATGAATTTCGATTTCCATATATATTGCTACTTTTTAATGTCTGTGTGTGTGTGTGTGTGTGTGTGTGTGTGTACACTCTCCAAGTTTTTCATAATATGAAATATATGGGTCTCAATGTACACTCCCTAAATTTATTCGTATTCATGTATGTGGATTTATAATCAAATATTCAAAAGATTATTCTCAGAAATATTCATCCACCTGAAATACATATTTGTTTCCAAGAAATAAAAACTAACTTCTGTGAATGGTGCATACAAATCCTAATATTTCTACAGTAACTGACCCAGTTTAACACCAATGCAAGTAGATAATTATGGAACGTGATGTGTATTTTGATGTTCATTTTTAGTCAACACTTGTACATTACTATTTCTTCAGTTTATGCACATCATAAGATATATATTTCATACACAAGTTAGCAAATTTATTGGCATTTGTTTCACTTTCAATAACTTCATTCTTCAGAACACATGTATTCCTCCATGTTTTTTAACAAGACTTCTTTCTAAACACATTATTTTCGATTTCCATAATCACTTTTGAAGCATAACTCACACACTCTTCATGATGAAATATCACCTTAATATTACCATTAGAAGTATAACTGGTTGGAATGAATGATTTTATATCAACATTAGATTTTCTGTATATTTTCAGATATCAACTCAATCCATTATTTAAAGCGGACCAATTATATTATTTATTCACAGTATGGTCTATTCTTGCATTATCTCTATATTCTTAGACAGATACTACACCACTTTCTACCCCCAATACTCATTTATACGTCTTCAAAATATTGTTCCCAGAAATGGTGGAAGAAATACTCATGTCACCTGATCTACATATACATTTTATCACAGTAATATTCTGGAAAATAAAGCAAAGGTCACACTTATGATTGTACCAAAGCCTAAATTTAAAGTGAGCATGGATTTCTAAAAACATCCATGTCCAGGTTGCCTAATTCTCTCAAATGTCAATCCAATTGTTGACTATATATTTGTTTCTTTCTAAGATTATATATTCAAACTCAACCCTGTTGAAAATGTCTAATCCTATCACTCACTTTACTTTGCCTGATATCCTAATGTCTCTATTGATATCGGCTTTCCTTCATAAATTCCCAGTTCATCATTTTGACTGTTCATTTGTGCTGACATTTACATTCACTCTCTACCTGAAACCCAATTGCTAAATAACTTTTGGTCCAAATCCTATACTCACTCTTCTTTCTGAATCTACCAACTATCTCCCAAATCCTACTGACTATCCTTTTTTGAATGGATGTTCTCTTCGACATTCAATCATTCAAGGTACAAGGTCCGATGTCATTGTGTATTGATTTATCTGAGACATCTGTGCAGGACATAATTCAAAGCTAAGTCTCACAATCAAGGGCCCAATCCGTTTCTGGGCTTCAAATATTACTTAGATTTCTGTTTTCATACATATATTTCACCTCTATATTTTTATAAATATCACAGATTTCCAATACCATTATTCATCCAGCAAAATGATTCCTAACCCAAATCGAACATGTAATTAACCCAAACCATATACTATTCCCTCATTCTAACTTTATAAAAGAGCAGAGAAAGTGTTGGTCTTACAATATAGGAATGTAGGGGATATACCACCTGCTGAAAACCTCAAAGGTCCATGCAGAAATAATCCCTGGAGAAGATGTAGGCAGCTATTAAGGACCTGAGAGAGCAAAAGTCATCTTCCATGGAAAACAACCCTGTCTGGAGAGGGGTTGTGTCTGACTGAGTGTCTCTGTTCCTAATGTACAGAAGATGGACCAATCCAGGCCTGTGTGCAGAGCTGTTCACGGAGTGCCTATGGGTGATATAGTATTCTAACTGGTGAGAGGGTCACGGGAAATAGGGGCAGCATCTATCTCATGGGACCCTTGGAAGCAACTGTTAGGAAAAAGTGGTTGCAAAGGCAGTGACCTCATTCAGTTCCTGAAGGAAGTGACCTCATCTCTATTCCTTGGTGATGGAACTCTCTGAACTTGTGATCCAGGATTCCAGGCACCCAGAGCCAGTCCTAGTCCCAGTCCCAGTGGGCTCATTTGTTTGGATTTTGTAAGGACAGAGTCAGTCTTTCTTGGTATCTATTGATGTGAAGATGGCCAAATGCCAGGAAAGCTTTGAAGACTGGCCTTTCCAAAGAAAGCAAGTAGTGGCTCACCACGGGCTCCTGACAATTTCACAGAGTTGGCCAAAGAGACCAGATCTGAGACAGGACAGGCCATTTTGGAGGTACATAGTAAGGCTCACCAGTGAGAGTACACTCCGAATAGTCACAGACCTACTTGGAGGAAGGCGTTGCCTTTGAGGTTTTTGTTGTGTGATTGTGGTTTTATCTCATGTTCTGAGAAAAGGTAAGAAAGGCGGTTTGTTTGGTTTGGAGTGAACTGTTTCTAGTAAGTCGTTTGACAAGGCAAGTGTTTCTATGTCTGTGTATCCCAATGTGTCTGTTTTTGTAGACATTAGAAAAGAGAATGCATCAATGGATGTGTCCTGTCTAGTAGAAAGCTTCCCAGCATCAATCCTGCAAAATTTATGAATGGATTGTGGCTTGCATTATCGAAGGGCAACACCTACAAACTTCCTAAGTTCCCATTTTCTTCCTGAATTCTGGCTACACTCAAGAATAGGCTCATGGTTTTGTGTCCAAGATATTTACCACCTCCAAGCTCTGTGATATGGCCATGTACTGGATAGCTGAAGGGAATGGCAAGCATCTCAGAAAACTCAGATATCAGTGTGACCAGTAAAGTCTCAGTGGAGGAACCCCGCTATGGGCCTTTTGCTTACCTATTCTTCTTTTGCCCTGAATGTCAGGAAGGGCTTTGCCTCACGCCACCCCTTTCTGAAGCCTGAAGAAACCAGTTTTCAAATGGAAATGAGTGGGCATCACCTGTGGCTCTTTGCTTAACTGCTTTGGAAAGGGATGTGTCTGAATCAGTCTCTTGGCCCTGTGTGAGGCTGTGGCTTAGATTACCAACACCTGATGGATGTAAAGAAAGATCCCATGTGTTCATACTAAATCAAAATGGCAAAAATTCGCAGTCATTGTAGATGAAGTCTCTCGCCTTTCTCTGTAAAGTTCCTGACCTCCATCAAGGGGAATAGGGATCCTTTGGGTCAAATGAATTCTTCAAAACCATGCAGAGGCAAATCCATAAGTGCTTCGGTTTTTTCTTGACTCCATTTCACATAAAGAATCTAAACGCCAAAGTCAGAAGGCCTCAAATTGGAGAAGTGGAAAAGTATTAATGGCAGACTTATTTGATCACTCCTGGTTCACAAGAAGGGTGTCCAGGCCACCGTGACTTTAGTCACACACACACACACACACACACACACACACACACACACACACACACACATATATATATATATATATATATATATATATATATATATATATACACTCTCCAGATTTTTCAAAATATGAAATATGTGTCTTATTTTACACTCACGAAATTCATTCATATTCATATACGTAAATTTATAATCAACTTTCCAAAGATTATTCTTAGAAATATTCATTAACCATAAAAACATATTTCTTTCCTATACTGAAAAGTAACTTGAGTGAATGGTGCACACAAATCCTAATATTTCTACAGTACCTGACCCAGTTTAACATCAATGCAAGTAGATTCCAATCGGACATAATGTGTATTTTGACGTTCATTTTTATTCAACACTGGTAGATTACTATTTCTTCAATTTATGCACATCATAGGATATATATTTCATCCACAAGTTAGAAAATTAATAGGCATTTGTTTCACTATCAATCATTTTCTGCTTCAGAGCACATGCATTCCTCCATGTTTCTCGACTGGTCTTTTCATGAGAAAAGGGATGGACAAGGCAAGGTAAGGCAACTAAGATAGCTCCGAAGACACGGAAACAGTCCTATTTGGTTGCAACCGGATTTAGAGGGCATTGCTTCTGTTGTAATCATTTAATCCCCTGCACCCCAAGTTTAAATTGTTTCAGAATTTTGTACCCAACATGGATGGGAGGGGCTCAGAAGTTCACAATCTGCAGAAGTTTATAAAAAGCAGTTTTTGTTTCTGTTTTTTTTTTTTTTCTCTGTTCTGGGCAAGTTAACATTTTAAGGATACCGGGAATGGGGCAGAGCTATTTTCTTCTCTTTTTTTTTTTCTCTCAGCCAGATGTTACCATGGAGCCCAGTTGGTAACTTCTTTATCTTAGAAATGTAGCCATCTCTGTGAAGCCCCAGCTCAAGGCCAGAGGCCTTGTTTACATATTGCCAGCATTATGACTGACTCTTTCCAAACACATTATTTTCGATTTCCATAATCACTTTTGTAGCAAAACTAACATATCTTCATGATAAACCGTAACCCTAATATTAATATTAGATGTATCATTGGTTGGAATGAATGATTGTATATCAATATAAGATTTCTTATATATTTTCAGATATCTATTCAATCCGTTATTTAATGTGGAACCAGTTATATTATTTATTCACTTATGGTCTATTCATGCATTATCTGTATATTCAATGACACAGTGTACACCTCTTTGTACCCCCAATACCCATTTATATGTCTTCAAAATATTGCTCCCAGAAATGGTGGAAGAAACACTCATGTCACCACATCTACATATACATTTTATCACAGTAGTATTCTGGAAACAAATGTAAAGGTCACACTTTTGATTGTACCAAAGCCTAAATGGAAAGTGAGCATAGATTACAAAAAACATCCATGTCAAAGTTGCCTAATGCTCTCAAATGACAATCCTATTGGTGACTACATATTTGTTTCTTCTTAAGATTATATATTCTAACTCAATTCTGTTGAAAATGTCTAATCGTATCACGCACTTTATACTTTGCCTGATTTCGTAATGTCTTTATTGATATCTGCTTTCCTACATATTTTTCCCACTTCATTATTGTGACTGTTCACATGTGCTGACATTTACATTCACTCTCTAACCGAACCCCTATTGCTAAAGATATTGTTTTCCAAATCCTATACTCACTCTTCTTCCTAAACCTACCGACTATCTTCTTAATCTTACCGACTATCCGTTTATGACTGGATTTTCTCTTCTACATTCAAACATCCAAGTAATGTTCCTGCAAGCGTCGGTGGAAGAGATCACCAAGATAGTGTCTCATGCAACAGCAAGGGGTTAATTGGGGGTCCAGCAAGCTGGGGCTCAGAGCTCACATGAATAGAGCAGAGAGCCCTGAGAACAGCTTAAGCAGAGCTTATATACTTTCCTTGGAGAGGGCAGGGATTGAAATTTATTGATGGGTCAGAGCGAGTGGGTGGTTAGTGTGAAACTGGGTGAGGGAATACATTCTGCAATTTGGCAGTTGGGGACAGCACAATCTGGGAACAAGATTACAAACAGTTCTCAATATTTCAACAGTGTTTTGTTAAGCATACAGAAAAACAGGAAGTTACAAGTACCTTTTTTATTAACCTTTCATTCCCCACTTCTTCTTCTTGCTACTTTTAATCATAAAAGTGATTATTGGGACGTGTCACATTCTATGTCTGCTAGTGGGGTATTACCATAAGTTTAACTTATCCAATTTGAGCTTGGAGAAAAGAAATTACATGGTTGAGCAAACAGGGTTTTATAGTTAGCAATAATATGAGGATTATTATTGGACAGGCCAGGGTTGATAAAAGCGTAGATAAGCAGGGGGACTGTGTGAACCAAGACTCAAACCACCCTTTTTGGGCCTCTCTCTCTCGTTGACGCTTTTCAAGGCATCCTTTTATTTTACTCAAAGGTTTTTTTTACAACCTCAGTATGGTCGGCATCAAAACAACATTCTTACATCAATGCAGCACAAAGGCCCCCTTCTCTCATGAAGAGGAGGTCCAACTCTCAACTGGAGTGTAAAACAACTTCAGAGAGACATGTAAAAGATTCCTGCAAAGCTGTGATGGAGGTTTCTATTATCTTTAAGTTTTGGTCTCTTGCTGCTTCTATTTGGGTCATTTGTTGTGTACCATGGAGCAGGGCAGTGGTTCCTCTGACTACCACTGCCGCAACTCCAATTCCTAATATGATGGCTAAAGTGAGGGATATATGTTCCCAGTGGAACCGGGTTGTATGCCCCCGTGTTTGAACTTCAAATGAACCTGGGTCATTATAGAGAAATCTGGGAGACATCTTCACCATTACACAATTAATCACATCTGTTGACCATTTCATGAAAACATGAACAATGTTTAAGTATATAGAATTATACTGTTGTAGGGACGGACAAGGCACGGCACTTAAGATAGCACCAAAGACAGGGAAACAGTCCTATTTGGTTGCAACCGGATTCAGAGGGCATTGCTTCTGTTGTAATCAATTAACATCCTGAACCCCAAGTTTAGGTAGTTTCAGAATTTTGTACCCAACATGAAAGAGAAGGGACTCAGAAGTTCACAGTCTGCAGAAATTCACAAAAAGAAGCTTTTTTTTCCTGTTTTTTCCTTTATTGTGGGCAAGTTAACTTTTCAAGGACACCTGGGAGGCAGAGAGCTTTTTTTTTCCTTTTCTTTTATCCCCCTGCCAACTGTTACCATGGAGCCCAGTTTGGAAATTTTTATCTTAGAAATGTAGCCATCTCTGTGAAGCCCCAGCTCAAGGCCAGAGGCCTTGTTAACATATTCTGTGAAAAACTATTAAGGGGGTGTCTAGCTTAGGAGTGCTGATTTTTCCAGCCAGTAGCCAAGTAGAAAAGGGCAACAGAAAAAGAGGAAGTTAATCTACACTGAACTCATTTATAGAGACTCTTTTGCTGAAAGTCCTAAAGTCAGCCATGGTGAAGACTTCTGGAGAAGTTCAGTGAAGATTTTTCTGTGGGCCTGGTACAGAGGGGGAAGACGGGGAAGGCGGGGGGTGAGAGCAGCTCCGTGGATCTGAGAATAAGGAAGGAGAGATGTAAAGGAATAATGGGAAAGGGGTTTGGGATTTTCCTAGCAACATAAATTGAGCAGTAGAATCGGTAGAGCAGAAAGGAAGACGGGAGTGAGTATCCCAAAAAGCCTGTGAGGGACTTTAAATTCTTAGTAACCTGTTTTCAGTGATGACAAAGCAACTTTAAAGGCCATTTTCATTACATCTTCGATAGGTGTCTGAGGGCTCTCTTAAGCTGGTTTGAGCTTTGGGTTAAGTGGTAAGAGGACCTGGTGGGACCCGGTGTGGGCACTGACAAGAAAAGAGAGAAGTGAGTGGATGGATGGGTACCTCAGTACCTGCTACCTCAGCAAGAGGGCAATGCTCTGAGAACCGGCGGAGGTTTCGGTTTTTGATCTAGTAATTGGAGAAGAGAAATCAGGTTTGCTGAGGTGGGACTGACAGCAGAGAGTCTGGAGCAGAAGGCTGAGTTTGAGGAACTATTGGAGAAGCATAGTTCAAGATGTGAGCGAAAGAGGAAAAAGGCCTTCACATAGGGGAATTTCCTTTCACCCTTTTGAGCACTTGCAGAAGTTAAAAAGGTCACACAGAATTTGAGGATCTAGAGACTCCTCTGTTGGCCATCAGTTTGGGTTTTCTAAGTGGTAATATGGCCAATGCTGTGTACTGAATTTGATGAGGATTTTGGGTTCCACCAGGCAGCCCCTGTATGCTCAAATCCCCATGACTTACAGAAGAAGTCGGCTTTTCCCCCACACAGCCGTGGCGGTTTGTGGCTTTGATAGTCTGCCGGGCAAACATACTAATATAGGCTAGCCAACCTGCATCTGGCTTGCCTGTCCCTACAACCATAATGTTTGTTTCCATTATCTATGGTACGGAAAGGATTTAATGGAATTTTAGTGAGATCCTCTTCATCAGGGATATCCTAATAGGAAAGACCTATAGCCAGCTGACAAATGTCTGGGTGGAGAGATGGCCACCAGGTCCCTAAGGGGGCTGTATGCAAGATAGACCATACTTCTTGTCTAGTAGTATTTGTGATCAGCCATCGCTGCTGAAGCGACTGATGAGCGTTAGGACTACGGGTGGCCAAGGAGAGAGTCTATAGCCTTACCCACGTGGCGAACATGCAATTTGAAAGGGTTAACAGTCTTTTCCAGTTTTCAGCCAGAGTCTGGACATGGCACAGGCTTGAGATGAGAGGCATGGATCCAGGAAGTGATTCCCTCTACTTTTACTGCTGTAGGTGTTATAAGTAGCACCTGGAATGGTCCTTTCCAGCGGGGTTCCAGGGATGACACCTGATGTCATCTTATGTAGAGGAAGTCTCTTTCTTGATATCAATGTGGATTCCCCTCGTCCCCAGGTTGGAAGGCAGTGGCCAGCTGTTTCCACAGGTATAGCTGAGTTCTTACAAGAGATTTAAGTATGTCAAGCAAGGGTGTGTGGAAGGGATCCTTAGGTCTTAGAGTCGAGGTTGGGTCTCTTAGTGTAGGAAGGGCCCCATAGAGAATTTCATAGGGGGTGAGGTTACACAAAGAAAG
The DNA here is from genome assembly GCF_048772815.1 of Callospermophilus lateralis. Taxonomy (NCBI): domain Eukaryota; kingdom Metazoa; phylum Chordata; class Mammalia; order Rodentia; family Sciuridae; genus Callospermophilus; species Callospermophilus lateralis. The sequence continues at coordinate 982,321 of NW_027514447.1, read as the reverse complement.
AAAGGGAGTATTTCTTGCATGAAACAGTGCATAAGGCAGAATCATAGTCTAATCTTTTATGCCGGTCTCTAAGCTTAATTTTGTTAAGGTCTCTTTAATGGTTCTATTTATTTTTTAAGTGTCCTGAGCTCTGGGGTCTATAAGCACAATGTAACTTCCAATTAATCCCCAGGGTCCTGGCTAACCCCTGATTTACCTGGCCCATGAAGGCTGTTCAATTATCAGACCATATTAAATTAGGCAGGACGTGTCTTTGATAAATATCTTTCAGGATCTTCTTGACCACAATTTGTGCCGGTTTTCTTTTCTTTTTCTTTTTTTTTTTTTTGGTGGGAAAGGCTTCAATCCATCCTGAAAATGTATCTACAAAGACTAGGAGATATTTAAGTCCATACCTTGCTGGCTTAATTTCAGTAACGTCCACTTCCCAGAATTGTCCTGGTCTGGTTCCTCATAGGTGCTTTCCTGCAGGAAGCTTGGAAGGGTAAGCATTAACCAATTGACAGAACTGACAGGCTTTTGTTACCCATTCAATTATTTCCTTTCACTGTGAGTGAATTAGTCTAAAACTCTGTTCTTGATCCTACAGTAATGCCGGCAGTTTTTTTGAACCAAGTTGATTGAGTTGATGTACATTTTTAATGTAGTGTAGGGCTTTCTGAAATTGCAGGCTGGGCTCAGTGAAGTTGAGGAGTTCAGTGTCAGTGTTCTTAGATGTTATCAAAAGCTTGCTGGTGCTCAAGGGTCCATTGGAATTGGGCATTCTCATTTAACAGCGGGTATAAAGGAGCAGCTAAGAACACAAACCCAGGTCCATAACCTGCTAAAGCCAGCAGTCCCAAGAAACTCTCTATGTTGTCTCCTGTTAAATGGGGGTGGTATCTGCACAACGGTTTGTTTTCTGGGCTCAGTGAGCCATCATTTACCGCGCCTAAGGAAATACCCCAGGAAGATTACTTCTTGCTTGCAAATTTGGGCCTTTTTGTCCAAAGCTCTCTACCCAAGTTGAGCAAGCTCAGATAATAGTGCTTGGGTCTCAGACTCACAGTTTTCTTTGGTGTTGGCTGCCAGTAGCTGGACATCCACATATTGAAGCAGAATGACTTCGGGGTGCGTAGTTCTGAAGTTGTAGAGATGTCTGTGAAGGGCTTCATCAAAGAGAGTGGGGGAGTTTTTGAACCCCTGTGGAAGTCGAGTCCAAGTTAGTTGACAAGATGTTCCGGTTTCTGGGTCTACCTACTCGAAAGCAAACAGCAACTGACTATCTTTATGCAGAGGCAAGCAAAAGAAAGCATCTTTTAAGTACAGAACAGTATAGCATTTTCACTCGGCCACAGCAAAGAGGTTATTGGGGGTCCAGCATGCTGGGGCTCAGAGCTCACTTGAATAGAGCAGAGAGCCCTGAGAACAGCTTTAACAGAGCTTATATACTTTTCTTGGAGAGGGCAGAATGGGAAATTTATTGATGGGTCAGGGCGAGTGTGCGGTTTGCATGCACCCGGGTGAAGGAGTATATTCTGCAGTTTGGCAGTTGGGGACAGCACATCCTGGGAACAAAATTAGCAAACAGTTCTCAAGATTTCAACAGTGGTTTGTTAAGCATACAGAAAAACAGGAAGTGACAAGTGCCTATTAACCTTTCACCAAAGCAAAATGGAAAGTGAGCATTGATTACTAAAAGCAACCATGTCCAGGTTGCCTAATGCTCTCAAATGTCAATCCTATTGGAGGCAACATATTTCTTTCTTCCTAAGATTATATATTCAACCTCAACCATGTTGAAAATGTCTAACAATATTACATTATACTTTGCCTGATTTCCTAATGTCTCTATTGATATCTGCTTTCCTACATATTTTCCCCAGTTCATCATTGTGACTGACTCTTCATATGTGCTCATATTTATGTTCACTCTCTACCCAAAACCCTATTGCTAATGAAACTTTCGTTCAAATCCTATATTCACTCTTTTTTCTAAACCTACTGACAACCTTCCTAATCCTGCCGACTATTCCTTTTTGACTGGATGTTCTCTAGGACATTTAATCATCCAAGGTACAAGGTCCTTTGCCATTGCACATCGATTTATCTGAGATATCTGTTCAGAACATAATTCAAAGCAAAGTATCTCACTAAAGGGCCCATTGCCCTTCAGGGCTTCAAATCGTACCTAGATTTCAGGTTTCATACTTATATTTCACCTATATATTCTTGTGAATATCGCAGGTTCCCAATACCATTATTCATCCCGCAGAATGTTTCCTAACCCAAATAGAATATGTTATTAACCCTAACCATACACTGTTCCCTCAATCTAACTTCACAAAAGAGCAGCGACAGAGTTGGTCTTACAATACAGGAATGTAGGGGATCTTTCACCTGCTGAGAACCTCAAAGTTTGATGAGAAATGATCCATAGAGAAGATGTAGCAGCTATGAAGGACCTGAGAGAGCAAAAGTCACCTTCCATGCCAAACCACCTGTTCAGGATGAAGTGATGTGTCTGAATCAGCCTCTCTCCTACTGATATAAAGAAGATGGACCAAACCAAACCTGTGTGGAGAGCTTCTCCTTGGTGTCTACGGTTGATATACCATTCTAACTTCTGAAAGTGTCACAGGAAGTAGGGGCAGCCTCCATCTCAAGGGACCCTTGGAAACAAGTGTTAGGACAAAGTGGTTGCCAAGGCAGTGACCTCATTCCCTTCCTGTTGGAATTGACCTACCTCACTTCTTTGGTGATGTAACTCTCTGAACTTGGGATCCAGGAAGCCAGGCACACAGAGCCAGTCCCAGTCCCATTCCCAGTGGACTTACTTGTTTGGATTTACCAAGGAGAGAGTCTGTCTCTCTTGGTACCTAATGGTTTGAGGATGACAAAATGCAAGTAGAGCTCTGAAGATGGGCCTTTAATGAGAAAGCAGGTAGTGGTCAGCACAGGCTCCATACAACTTCACAGAGATGGACAAGAAGACCAGACCTGAGACAGGACAGGGCATTTTGGGGGAACATAGTATGGACCACCAGTCAGAGGACACTCTGGATAGTCACAGACTTACATGGGGGAAGGAGGTGACTTTTTGATTGTGGGTGTGAGTTTGGGGTTTTGTCTCATGTTCTGAGAATAGGTAGGAAAGGTGGTTTGTTTGGTTTAGAGTGGACTGTTTCTAGAAAGTCCTTTGACAAGGCGACTGTGTCTGTGTCTGTGTATCCCACTGTGTCCTTGGTTGTACATATTAGAAAGCAGAATAGATCAATGGATGTATCCTGTCTAGTAGAAAGCTTCCCAGAATTCATCCTGCCCATTTTAGGAAAGGACTGTTGGTTGCTTTTCGATGGGCAACACCTACTATCTTCCTAAGTTCCTGTTTTCTTCCTGAATTCTGGCCACTCTCCAGAATAGGCTCATGTTTTTTTGTCCAAGATATGTACCACATCCAAGCTCTGTGACATGGCCATGTACTGGATAGCTGAAGGGAATTGCAAGCATCTCACAAAACTCAGAAATCATTGTGACTAGTAAAGTCTCAGTGGAGAAACCCTGCATTGGGATTTGCTGACTTATTGTTCTGTTACCCTGAAGTCAGGAAGGTCTTTGCCTCAGGCCACCCCTTTATGAATTTTGAAGAAAAACGTTTTCAAATGGAAGTGAATGGGCATCACCTGTGGCTCTTTGCTTAACTGCTTTGGAAAAGTATGTGTCTGAATCAGCCTTGTGGCTCTGTGTGAGGCTGTGGCTTAGATTATCAGCTCCTGATGGATCTAAAGAAAGATGCAATGTGTGCATCCAAAACCAAAATGGCAAAAAGATCAGTCATTGTGGATGAAGTCTCTCGCCTTCCTCTGTAAGTTTCCTGACTTCCACCAAGTGAGAATAGGGATCATTTGGGTCAAATAAGTTCTTTCAAGCGCTGCAAAGTTGCTTTGGTTTCCTAATTACCCCAAATCACATAAGGAATCTAAACCTGACAGTCAGTAGGCCTCAAATTGGAGAAGCAGAGCAGTATTAAAGGAAGAACTATGTGATCAATCCTAGTTCACAGGAAGGGTGTTCAGGCCACCCTGAGGTTAGGCAAATGAGGGGCAAGGGAGCTTATTTTGGACACTCTCTTGGGCTGCGCCATTCATGAAAACCTCTAGCCAAAGGGTATAATGAGTGTATATATGTAAAAAGTTGAGTGCCATGTGAGAGTGATTTGGTTTTAATTGTGGTCATTTGTGTGGCAGTTGGAAGAGATGACTGGGTCCACCTGGTTTTGAACACTGGTGTGATTCTCCTCAGAGACTGAGTTCTGAAACTGACCTCAGAGAAGTAATTGCTTTGGAAAGAGATGTGTCTTAATCAGGCTCTTGGCCCTGTGTGAGGCTGTGGCTTAGATTATCAGCAACAGACGGATCAAAAAAATGATCCCATGTGTGCATCCAAAACCAATATAGCCAAAAGAGCAGTCATTGTGAATGAAGTCTCTCACCTTCCACTGTAAGGTTCTGAAAGAATAAAAGAAATTGAAATCGAAATGTAATGAACCAGGTTTTGTAAAGTTTCCAAGTTGCACTCAGAACCTGAAATTCCTGTGGCAGTTAAGACAATTCCTGGAACTGCCCATTAGATGTGTGTTGAAATCTTCCCTGACCACCTAGTTACTTAACAACCCCTTCCCAGAAGCCGTGCATCTCACCACGTATACATCTCAGGGCTTCAACCAATCAGTTTAAATGTATACCCCTTCTGAGGGCTGACCAATCACCCCCTGCCCCAACTTTTCCCGCCAATGAATGTGCTAATCATGTTTTAGAGTTGTTATTTCATTTTCCCGTGGCACATGATGATTTCCTAAAGGAGGCTATGATGTATGTAAAGTCCCTGAGCTCTCTAAAGAATGTATATAAACTCTGCTCAAGTTGTTCTCGGGGCTCTTTGTTCTTTGCTCCTCTGAAGGGAGCTCTGAGGCCTAGCATTCTGGACCCCCAATAAACCCTTTGCTGATGCATGAGAAATCCTCTTTGTTGTCTTTTCCTTTGATGTTTGCAGCACCTTTTCATCTGGAGGCCCCAGGTGAGATATCCGGGAGCGGTGAATGGAAGACCTCAAGGGAGTCCTCTCGGGGTAAGTAAGGTGCCTCTTTCTGGTTTCGGGTTTCAGGCTAGGGCGTGGCAAAGTGGCTGTTGGTGAAGAGCATTAGCTCTCTCCTATGGTGTGACAGACGTGTCACAGAGCCAAGATCACGTCCCTGAGGGACACTCCAGAGGACTAGGGAATTCAAGGAATAGTAGTTTCCTCAACTCGGTTATGTTTTGCTTCAGGATTTGATTTGCCAGCCCATCAGGTTTTGCCGGTAACTCAGTTTTGGTCATTGTTCTGAACTCATGTTGAGTTTACTGTCTGTTTTTATTGTCTAACCCATCAATATTTTCCAGTTACTCAGTTCAAATCTTTGTCTTGGACTCATGTTAAACGTTTACTGTTTGTCTTTGTGTTGTGTTTGTGTCTTCAATGTCCCTGTTTGAGTAACTCCCATTATGGGACAAAGCACTTCCTCTTCTCTGTCCCTGACCCTTGATCATTGGACTGATGTCCGCTCAAGGGCCCAGAATCTTTCTTTTTCAGTAAAACACCGTACCTGGCAGACTCTCTGTGCTTCAGAATGGCCCATCCTCGAATTCAGATGGCCCCAGAAGAATCCTTCCACTTTCCTCTAATCCGAAAATTCAGAGATATTGTCATTCAGCCGGGGCCACGTGGCCACCCAGATCAACAGCCATATACTCCTTCCCCCACATTCCTATCATTCAAACTTTCCGCTCCTCTCCCTCTTCCTTCCATTCTCCCTGAGTCACAAGACTGGACACTCCACCCCCTCCTTATTGTCTACTCTCCCTCCCCAACCCCCAACACAGTTCCTGATGATCCTCCCACCGCTGACTCAGCCTCTCCACTGCTAGAGGCAATTGGGCCAGACCCAAGCCCTCCAGGGGACTTCCCCACAGCAGCAGCAACCCCTCCTCCCCTGGAGGAAGATGGGCAACCTAAAAGAACCCACCGGCGATGGATAATAGAAAACTCAGAAGCCCCTGTGATGCTCTCTCTCCATCCCTATGGGCCCATGAACCGACCCAACTGGGACCCCAACACCTTTGAAGGTAGGAAGCATCTGTCCACTTATCGCCGGGCTCTAATAGCGGGTCTCAGAGTGGCCGCCAGAGAGCCGACCAATTTAGCAAAGGTAAGAGAGATTATCCAAGGGCCTAATGAGTCTCCCTCTATGTTTCTGGAGAGAATTATGGAAGCATATAGAAAATATACTCCTTTTGATCCTCAGGCAGATGACCAAAAGGCATTTGTTACAATGGCCTTTATTGAGCAGGCTGCCCAAGATATTAAGAGAAAGTTACAATGTCTAGATGGGTTACAAAATACGACCTTAAGAGATTTAGACAGAGAAGCTGAGAAAGTATATTATAAGATATATATTATAAGTATATATTATAAGTATATAAGTATATTATAAGAGAGAAACTGAGGAGGACACGGAACAGAGGAGAGAGAAGGAAAGGGAAGAAAAAAAGGATGAAAGGAGCAAAAGGCAGACAAAAGCATTGGCTAAGATTTTCTTCACAGCAGCAAATACGCCAGAAATTAAAAAGCAGGGAGTCAGAAAGGGATACTTGGGCCCACGCCAAAGGCTTTCCCTGGCCTCAGATCAATGTGCCTACTGTAGAGAAAAAGGACACTGAGTCAAAGAGTGCCCCAAAAAGAAGAAGCCACGGCAGCCCGCCATGCTGACTCTAGAAGAGGACTAGGAATGTCAGGACTCGGATCCCCTCCCCGAGCTCAGGGTAACATTTGAAGTGGAGGGGCCTCCAGTGAACTTTGAAGTGGATACAGGAGCAGTATACTCAGCCTTTAAGGCTTCACTGGGCCCCATATCAAATAAATGGTCCCTAGTTCAAGGGGCTAATGGCACTACTTATCGGGCTTGGACAACTAAGAGGATTATGGAAGTAGGAAAATGTAAAGTCCACCACTCTTTCCTAGTAATCCAAGAATGCCCAGCCCCATTGATGCACAGGGATCTGTTTACCAAACTCGGGGCTAGAGTAACCTTTAACCCTGATGGTCCCCAAGTGGATGTTCTAAAACCTTCAGTAAAAACTCCCATAGTCACAGAATTGACTATGTCCATAGAAGATGAACATCAACACTTCGTGCCCCCTAGGACTGATCAAAGAGGCAAACTACAACAGAAATGGATAAAAGATTATCCTAATGCCTGGGCAGAAACTGCTGGGTTAGGTCTAGCCATAAAACAACCTCCAATAGTAGTAGAATTAAAAGCCTCTGCCTCTGCAATCAGTGTTAAACAATATCCTCTAAGCAAAGAAGCTAAGGATGGGATAAGTCACCATATTCAGAAATAATTGGCCCTTGGGGTCCTAAGGCCCTGTCAATCAGCCTGGAATACCCCCCTGCTACCAGTAAGAAAGCCAGTAACTAGGGACTACAGTCCTGTTCAAGACCTAAGAGAGATCAACAACAGAGTGCAGGACATTCACCCCACAGTACCCAATCCATATAATTTGCTTAGCACTCTGAATCTGGACCGGGAATGCTACACTGTGCTGGACTTAAAAGATGCTTACTTCTGCTTGCCCCTACATAAGGACAGTCAGTTGCTGTTTGCTTTCGAGTGGATAGACCCAGAAACTGGAACATCTGGCCAAGTAACCTGGACTAGACTCCCACAGGGGTTCAAACCCCCCCCACTCTCTTTGATGAAGCCCTCCACAGGGACATAAACGACTTCAGAACTGCACACCCCGAAGTCACACTACTCCAATATGTGGATGATCTGCTACTGGCAGCGGACACCAAGGAAAACTATGAGTCTGGGACCCAAGCACTATTATCCGAGCTTGCTCGGCTTGGATATAGGGCTTCTGCCAAAAGGCCCAAATTTGTCAGCAAGAAGTAATCTTCCTGGGTTATTCTCTTAGGGGTGGCAAATGATGGCTAACTGAGAACAGAAAACAAACCATTGTGCAGATACCACCCCCATCTAATAAGAGACAACTCAGAGAGTTTCTTGGGACTGCTGGATTTTGCAGGTGATGGATTCCTGGGTTCGCCTCTCTGGCTGCCCCTTTATACCCGCTGATAAAGTGGAATGCCCAATTCCAATGGACCCCTGAGCACCAACAAGCTTTTGATAATGTCAAAAAAAGGTGCTGCTATCTGCTCCGGCCTTAGCACTCCCAGATATAGATAAACCCTTCACTCTCTACATCGAGAAAAAGAAAGGAATAGCATGGGGAGTGTTCACTTAGACTTTGGGACTTTGGAAAAGGCCGGTAGCATTCTTATCAAAAAAACTGGACCCAGTGGCTACTGGGTGGCCCCGTTGCTTAAGAGCTATAGCAGCGGCAGCGCTTCTAATAAAAGATGCTCATTAATGAACGTTGGGACAAAAGCTATCCATTATAGCCCCCCATGCCCTGGAGAGCATCATCTGTCAACCTCCAGATAGGTGGCTATCAAACTCCAGAATAAACTACTACCAGAGCCTCTGGATTAGCAAAGACAGAATAACTCTTAGACCTTCTGCTCCACTCAACCTGGCTGCCAGAAGAATCATCAGGACCTGCCACTCATGAGTGTCAACACATACTGGCAGAGGAAACCAGTATAGGACGAGACTTGAAGGATCCAGCCACTGCCTCACCCTGAAGTCGTATGGTTTACGAAAGAGAGCAGCTTCCTCCAAGATGGTATGTGGTGGGCTGGAGCAGCAGTAGTTAGCAAAACTAATGTCATCTGATCCTCTGGTCTCCCAGAAGAGACATCAGTCCAAATGGCAGAACTGATTGCCCTTACGAAAGCATTGGAACTAGCAACAGGCAAAAGGGCCACCATATACACTGATAGCCACTATGCATTTGGCAATGCTAATGTGCACAGGGCTATTTACCAGCAAAGGGGGCTATTAACCTCCACTGGGAAAAAAATAAAGAACAAAGTTGAGATTCTCCACCTTCTCTCAGCAGTGAAGGGCACTAAGGAACTAGCTATAGTGCACTGTCCAGGGCACCAGAAGGGAAACGACCTCGTTGCAGTTAAAAACAGAAGGGCAGATGAGGAAGCTTAATTGGCAGCCCTAAACGGAGTGACTCTGTTAACTTTTTCCACACCAGGGGGATCAACATTCAGGAGACTTGGCCACACTGGAACATTCAGGCAACTTATCATCTGAGGAGACAGATGCAGAACTCTGGGTCCCTACAGAGCCAAGTTTACAATTTCAAAAAGCCCACCTTTATGTCAAAGACGTACACTAGCTCACCCACTTAAGCTCAAAGAAGTTATAGGCACACTTAAAGGACCGAAGAAAGGATTTTTTATTGACTGACTTACAGAGGAAAGAAATAGCTTAGAAGGTGACTAGAGCTTGTCAAGTCTGCCAATTAGTTAATGCTTACCCATCCAAGCTTCCTGCAGGGAAGCGCTTACGAGGAACCAGACCAGGACAATTTTGGGAAGTGGACTTTTCCTGAAATTAAGCCAGGAAGGTATGGACTTAAATATCCCCTAGTCTTTGTAGATACTCTTTCAGGATTGGTTGAAGACTTCCCCATGAAGAAAGAAACGGCTCAGACGGTGCTCAAAAAGATTCTAGAAGACATTTTTCCAAGGTTTGGCCTGCCTAAGGTAATAGGGTCCAATAATGGACCGGCATTTGTTGCCCAGGTAAGTCAGGGATTCACCAGGACCCTGAAGATTAATTGGAAGTTACATTGTGCTTATAGATGCCAGAGCTCAGGACAGGTAGAAAAAATGATTAGAACCATCAAAGAGAATTTAAAGAAATTAAGCTTGGAGACCTGCATAAAAAAATTGGACTATGCTCCTACCTTAAGCACTGTTTTGTGCAAAAAGTACACCCTCTGCCTCTTTGTGTAAACTCACCACTTATGAAATTCTCTATGGTGCCCCTCCTTTAGTAAGGGACCTAACCCCATCTCTGAGACTTAATGATTCCTTTCACACCCCCTTGCTTGACAGACTTAAAGCCCTTGAACAAACACAGCACCCAGCGATACCTGTGGAAACAGTTGGCCAGTGCTTATCAGCCTGGAGACGAGGGAACCCCACATCGATATCAAGTGGGAGTCTCCGTCTACGTGAGACGGCATCAGGTATCATCCCTGGAACGCCGCTGGAAAGGATTATACCAGGTGCTGCTTATAACACTTACAGTGGTGAAAGTGGATGGAATCACTTCCTGGATCCATGCCACCCATCTCAAGCCTGCGCCCTGTCCAGCCTCCGGCTGGAAACTGGAACAGACTGGTAACCCTCTCAAGTTGCGTGTCCGTCGTGTGGGTAAGGCTATGGATTCTTCCCCTGACCACCAGCAGTCCTAATCACCATCAGCCTGTTCAGCAACAATGACAGCTATAAATCCTACTGGGCAAGTAGTGTGGTCTATTTCACATACAGCCCTCTTATGGACTTGGTGGCCATCTCTCTACATGGACATTTGTCAGCTTGACATAGGCCTCTCTGACTGGGATCTCCCTGACATAGAGGACTTCACACAGATCCCACTCAAACCCAAACCAGGGCAACATAGACCACCTTACCCCATGAATTATGGATATCATCTTCCCCAGCTCAGGTGTAAACTAGCCAGTCTTGATTTTTATGTGTGCCCAGCTGATTTCTTAAGTCGCAAACAGGCCCAAACCTGTGGAGGACCCAGTGACTTTTATTTAAGATCTTGGGGTTGTGAACAAACGGGAGCTACATGGTTGAACCCAAACTCCGCAGACAGTATCATTCAGGTAGGAAAAAATGACACCTGGATTGATCCCAAGAAATGTGCCACTAGCCAAGTTGTGTCAAAAACTCGCTGAGGAAAGAATAGTCTATGTTACCCCCTCAATATAACTTTCACTTCCAAAAAAAGGGGCTACCTCAGAACAACATGGTCTATGGGAAATACATGGGAAATGCGATTCTATATTTATGGCCCTCGTTATGACTTTGGTCACTGGTTCACCATCCTGCTTAAAAAGGAAGAAAATCCCACAGCAATAGGGCCCAATCCCCTCAAGCCAGGAATTAAGCCTCCAAAACCTCCCATGCCTAGATCTACCAGAACCCCTCAACCATCTCATACTTCCCAGTTTCCATCTTTGCCTACTTCCCCAGTCCAGAGTACAGCTGACTCCTGCCCCTGGGAACTAATTAAAGGAACCTTAATTGTACTGAACTCCACACAGTCAGAACTCCTTGCATTTCAACCCATGTATTTGACAGCTTTGTAAATTATTGTTTAATGGTGCAGATACTTCCCAGGGTGGTTTATTATGATGCAGAATCATTTTAAGGTCTACTAGGGGGACAAACAACCTGATTTTGCTGGCATCCAGTGTCCCTTACTATAGCCATCCTATTGAGGATAGGAGCTGCTGCAGGAGTGGGTACAGGAACAGCTGCTATGATCCATGGGTCACAACAAATGGCCTGATTAGAAACAGCAATAGATCAAGACTGGAAGACATTAGAGACCTCCATCACAGTGCTGTAGGAATCCTTAAACTCTCTCTCTGAAGTTGTTTTACAGGACAGGCGAGGATTAGACCTCCTCTTCATGAGGGAGTGGGGCCTCTGTGCTGCACTGAGAGAAGAATGTTGTTTTTATGCTGACCATACTGGAGTTGTAAAAGAATCCATGAGTAAATTGAGAAAATGCCTTGAAGAGCGCCAGAGAGAAAGGGAGATTCAACAAGGGTGGTTTGAGTGATGGTTTACCCAGTCCCCCTGGTTAACTATACTCCTATCAGGCTTAGCTTGACCCCTGATCATCCTTATGGTGTTGCTAACTTTGGGACCTTGTTTGCTTAACCGCATAGTTTCATTTCTCCAGGCTCAAATTGGGCAGGAAAAACTCATGGTAATCAGACAGAAATACGCTCCACTGGCAGAAATAGAGTGTGAGACCCCGCAATAATTATGATTCATTACTTTTAAGATTAAATGTAGTAAGAAAAAGGAGTGGGAAATGAAAGAATAAAAGAAATTAAAATTGAAACATAAAGAACCAGGTTTTGTAAAGTTTCCAAGCTACACTCAGAACCTGAAATTCCTGTGACAGTTAAGACAATTCCCGGAACTGCCAATTAGATGTGTGTTGAAATCTTCCCTGACCACCTAGTTGCTAAACAACCCCTTCCCAGAAACCGTGCAGCTCATCACGTATACATCTCAGGGCTTCAACCAATCACTTTAAACGTATACCCCTTCTCAGGGCTAACCAATCACCCCCTGTCCGACCTCTTCCTGCCAATGAATGTGCTAATCATGTTTTTGGGTTGTTATTTGATTTTCCCGTGGTATGTTGATTTGCTAAAGGAGGCTATGATGTATGCAAAGTCCCTGCCCTCTCTAAAGAATGTAAATAAACTCTGCTCAAGTTGTTTTTGGGGCTCTTTGTTCTTTGCTCCTCTGAAGTTAGCTCTGAGCCGCAGCATGCTGGACGCCCAATAAACCTTTTGCTGTGGCATGAGACAGTCTCTTGGTGGTCTTTTCCTCCGACTTTTGACCGACCTTTTTACCTATGAAAGACCTGAGAGAGCAAAAGTCAAATCCATGTCAACTTCCATGTCAAACATCCTGGTCAGAATGAAGGAATGTGTCTGAATCAGCCTCTCTCTTCTTAATGTAGATTAAATGGACCAAACCAGGCCTGTGTACAGAGCTGTTCCCAGATGCCTATGGTTGATATACCATTCTAACTTGTGAAAGTGTCACAGGAAGTAGGGGCAGCCTCCATCTCATGGGACCTTTGGAAGCAACTGTTAGAACAAAGTGGTTTTCCATCACAGTGACCTCATTGAGTTCCTGAAGGAAGTGACCTACCACACTTCTTTGGTGATGGAACTTTCTGAACTTGGGATCCAGGAAGCCATGCACCCAGAGCAAGTCTTAGTTTCAGTCCCAGTGGTCTCAATTGTTTGAATTTACCAAAGACAGAGTCAGTGTTTCTTGGTACCTACTTATGTGATGATGGCCAAATTTCAGGAGAGCTCTGAAGAGTGGCTTTTTCTGAGAAAGCAGGTAGTGGCTCAACCATGGCTCCTGACAACTTCTAAAAGTTTGAAAAGAAGACCAGATCTGAGATTGGACAGGCCATTTCGTGGGAACATATTATGGCTCACCAGTCAGAGGACACTCAGGATAGTCACAGCCATACTTGGGGGAAGGAGGTGCCGTTGTGGGTGTCGGTGTGAGTTTGTGGTTTTGTCTCATGTTCTGAGAATAGGTAGAAATGGCGGTTTGTAGGTTTGGACTGGAAAGTTTCTAGAAAGTCGTTTGACAACACGAGTGTTTCTATGTCTGTGTATCCCACTGTATCCGTGGTTGTAGACATTTGAAATGCGAATGCATCAATGGTTGTGTCCTGTCTAGTATAAAGCTTCCCAGCATTCTTCCCACCCAATTTAAAAATGGAGTGTGGCTTGCCTAATGGATGGTGAACAGCTACTATCTTCCTAAGTTCCTCTTTTCTTCCTGAATACTGGCCACTCTCCAGAGTATCCTCATGGTTTTATTTCCAAGATATGTACCACGTCCAAGCTCTGTTACATGACCATGTACTGGATAGCTGAAGGGAATGCGAGCATCTCAGAAAACTCAGATATCAGTGTGACCAGTAATGTCTCAGTGGAGAAACCCTGCTTTGGGCCATTTTCTTACTTATGATTCTATTACCCTTAATGTCAGGAAGGTCTTTGCCTCAGGCCACCCTTTTGTGAAGCCTGAAGAAAACAGTTTTCAAATGGAAATGAATGGGCATCACCTGTGGCTCTTTGCTTAATTGCTTTCGAAAAGGATGTGTCTGAAACAGCCACTTGGCCCGGTGGGGTGGCAGTGGCTTAGATTCTCAGCACCTGATGGATCTAAAAAAAGTTTCCAAGTGTGCATCCAAAACCAAAATGGCCAAAAGAGCAGTCATTGTGGATGAAGTCTCTCACTTTCCTCTGTAAGCTTCCTGAGCTAAATCAAGTGAGAATAGGGATCATTTGGGTCAAATCATTTCTTCAAATCCCTGCAGAGCCTAGCCGATAGGGGCTTGGGTTTTCTATGATACCAATTCACATAAAGAATCTATACCAGACAGTCATTAGGCCTCAAATTGGAGAAGCAGATCAGATATAGGGCAGGCCTATTTGATCACTCTTGGTTCACAGCAAGGGTGTCCAGGCCACCCTGACTTTAGGCAAATGAGGGGCAAGGGTGCTTATTTTGAACAGTGTATTGTGCTGTGCCCTTCATGGAAACCTCCAGCCAGAGTTTATGATGAGTGTCTATGTGGAAGAAGATGAGGAGCATGTGGGAGTGTTTTAGTTTTAATTGTGGTCATTTGTGTGGTGGTTGTAAGAGATGCCTGGGTCCACCTGGGCTTGAACTCTGGTGTGATTCCTCTTAGAGAATGCGTTATGGAACTGACTTCAGAGAAGTATCGCCATGAATTGTGTTGGGATTTTAGGAGGCCACACATGAGAGTCGCCCTTGGACACCGAGATCTAAGCCCAGAGTGGCTTTCCACAGAGCACTGGGAATCTCAGCCAGGATATCACATGATTTTTTTTCTGAAAGACTTGGAAGCCATAGTTGAGAGTCAAAACACACATGGACCTTACATTGTAGACCTCAATGGGGCTGGCTTCATGTGACCTTTTGGCCAGTCTTTGGGAACCCTTGCCTGTGAGAGTTCTCTAGATTATTCATTGAAATGTGCTTCCTCTAAATTTAATGGTTCCTTAATGAATTGAAACCCACAGTTTCTCCAACTTCGTCTTTGAAAATGGCTAGATAAATACCATGAAATTTTTGAACTTCCCATGGCCATCTGCCACTGGAGAACCTTTGGATGTACAGTTGCTGATCCTGAGTGTACCAGACAGTGCCTTGATTGACTGGGTTTTATGAAAATGGTGTAGAACAGAGATGCCAGTATGTTGGGGCCTGGTGAGTAGTGGGCCAAAAGCTGTTGTGTGCAGCTGTGTGATAAAACATCTGTGGTCGGGACATGTGATTCTGCCATTGACTTCCAAATGACTTGTGGCTGACATGTTACAGACAGGAATCACTTATATGTCTGAAACCTCTCCATAAAAGGCATTTTGTTATATGGAGACGTTTCAGGGCAATGTTCAGAATCAGGTTGCTATGGTCAAAGGGTCAAGCTATGTGGGATAGAAGCCTGGTTGGTGCATTCTCCTGCAGACCCTGACCCACCACACGTGACAGGACTCCCTACATCACTGTGTACCAGTTGAAGTCATTGTATTTCATGAGGCAAATACCAAACTCCCAGTGCAGTAGAAAGAAACACCATGAAAAGTGGAGGATGACCAAGTGGCTTCACAGTCCACATGCGGAGACACTTAGCTTTCAGTGGCCACAGTTTACCTACAGAGAGAAGTCAGCACTGCTTCCTCATGTTCTTTGGAAAAATTGAAACAATATCCTCCAGGTCTCATAGATGTAGACCCAGCTTTGATGGTCTCATTTGAATGGAAGCTAAAGCTTCTGACAACAACATATATGTCGAGTGCCCATCGTCAAAGGCAGTTTCTCAAGAAGTCTTTAGTCCGGCAGAGCTCCAGGTTTGTGTAGTGTTTACCTTTTAGACCAGGTTGCAAGAAAAGACCACTGTCTCCAATTAAAATCAGATTAAAGCAAGCTTATTATTTCCACCACCCTGGCTGCCTCTCCCTCCCAAAACGTTGGGAACAGGAGAGCAGCCCAGCTTTATAGCCCAGAAAGTTACACAAAAGTGGGGTTAAAAATAACAGAATTCTGACAAGCATCACACTAATGGTATTTTACATTTTTGTTTGCTGGCCCCAACATCAGAATTTATGAGGACCATTAGAGCCTCAGAGAGTGTCGTTTGGCCAAGGAAGGCCAATATTTATGAGGTGTCAACAAAGTTTCAGAGAGGGCTGTTATCTGGTCAGAGAGCCAGGCATGGGTGAGTTCAAGGCACGGGCAGGCTTTCCAAGCAGGTTCAGATCTTGCTGCAATTTATAGTTAAGCCAAAATTATCTTTTCACGGCTTTGTGGCAAGATGGCTGCCAATTTTAATAAAAGATCAGGTTGGGTCAATCATTCCCCCCTTTTCTAATGTGTTTTTTTCATATATTTGATTGGGTAGGAAGAGCACTGTGGGAATTTTAATCCCTCAGGTAATAGTCTCCCGATTTTTTGAACTCACCCAAAAACAGGTCTCCCTGATTTTACCTGACTTAATTAATTACTTATATTGATATTCTATTTATTTTTGTCTCCATTGTTGTAAGAAGAGAGGCGTCACTCATTTAGACTTCTTCTGAGCTGAGAGAGGGTGACGTGAGGGGGCACCGCCTGAGGGACATTAGTCGCCTTTTAGAAGTCAGTTAGGTTTGAAGTCTGGATGGGGAAGAACAGGTAGTAAAGTCATCTGGGAATGGGTTCTTCTATGAGAGAAACAAAAAAACATGAGTACTTAATAAATGTTGCAGCAGCTGGAACATGTCACTGTATAGAAGTTCCCTCACCAGTCTTTAATATCCCCAGTTATCAGGACTGTCAACTTAATATTTAACTTTTAGTGTTACATTTGTCCCTCCCCATAAGATTCAGTTTAATAATTTAATGTCATCTGATCTTGCAAAATATTTTTACTAGTATGACTTCTGTGTCTAATAGAGAAACCTTTAATTCTCTTACTCATTGCTGGATAATCATACTAACAAATACCAAGCCTATGTGTTTAGGTTAAGAATATCTGTAGGCCTTCAACTAAAAACTTCTGCCACTGGCAGATAATCTTGATAGCCTCTTTTTGTAGTTATCAGGCATTCCTGTCTGAGAATCCTTCTTTGTAGCCTCCAGTCTTACTTATTTTGGGAGGCTAACATAAAGTGTATACCTTAAAATATTATTATTACTATTATTATATAAAATGCCCAGAAATGGCTGTAATTTGTTTTTAACTGTCTTTTCTAAGTGTTTAAGATGAAGCAGTCAAACTGACTTTTGTTTCTATCTATTCTGAACAGTCAGCTGAGATTTTATGGGAGTCATTCCTGGGGAAACTTGAGAGCAGCTTCTCAGTTCTGCTAGTGCCATTTGCGCTAGGTGGGTCCAGGTCTTGCTTGACCATGTGGCTTCCCTCGGAAGCATCAGGGATGTTTCCCTTCTCTGATGACTCTCCTCTTCTTAGCAAATGCACTGATTGGCTTTCTGTTCTCCAGTGGTCTCATTAATCTCCCTGATCAGGAGGTTATGCGGTTCAGAGTTGCAAAGCTCTTTAGAGAAGTCCGCTGTTCCCTGGATACAGACTGACTCAGAGGGCAAGAGCCAAATATTGGTTTTCTTGTCCCTTTTCATATAACTTTAATTTTAAATCCTAATCTTAAACATCCATCAAATAAATTTTAACAGACTTATATAAAGAATACTGGGCTTTAATGTCTATAATTTAAAATTATTTATCTTTTTATTATTTGGGATCTGTATTATTCTGTCTGTCTTGTAGGTGATGGCTAATTATCTTAAATTAACCAATGTTGTGTTCTTAAAGCAACACTGCTGTAAAACACTAACAGGGAATCTTTATATCACCCATAAGGAAATTACAAAATAAAATTAACAACAGTAAACAAACTTAGTTCGTGTAATAGCTACCCTAAAATTTTTGGCTGAGTTATACATTATATCCTCTGTTTGAGATGCTAGTAATGTTGACAGGAAAAAAAAAAACTTTTGAAAATAACTTTAAATGAAATAACATCTGACCTACTGCTTTCGCAGTCATTCTCACATAATAAGATGGGACACAGAGCCTTATCTCAGGTAAGGCAGGGCTCTTTATTAATCTTAAGTGTTTTAATTCTAAAGCTAATCTTTGTTTTTTAAATATCATTTTACAAAGTTTACATAAATTATTTGAGGTCACATGAACATTAGCTAACACCGTATGATATAGCTTTTAAAACATGAATTAAAAAAAGGCTGAAAGTTTTTAACCTTTACATAGATTAGGCTCTCATTAACTTAAAATACATTTAAATTGTTCCCCAATATAAAAAGTAACATAAAAGTTTACATATCTTATTGACAACAGGTAAATAAATCCTATATATATATATATATATATATTTTACCATACAACTTCAGAACACCACCTTGATATAATGCTCTTTTAAAGTTTCTACCTTACAGACTTGTATACCTGGAAGATATGAGCACATTAATAGCATCACAATTGCATTGATGTTTCTACATTAACCAAGTTTAGCTTTTAAAGAAATGGCAGTACAGTGCTCTAAAATAACAGTTCTTATTTAATCAGTTGTTTAATTTTTATGGTTGCTTGCTCTAGAAAAATAAAACTTAATAACCACAATGTTATGGGTAAAATTATGTTTTGAGAAATTTTTGTCTCTTTAACACATGACTGATTTTTACAATCTTATACAGACTTTAGGACAAACTTATACAGACCTTAGTAAATCAATCAGATATCTAACAAAAGTACTCATGAATGAGTAATCCCATATCAAATTTACTTTACTTATTTATCAAAATATTAAACAAATGTATTGAACAGTGTACCATTTTTTGTTGAAGAAAAAGTTCTAGAACCAAGGCATATTAGTCCTTTTGTCGGCATTAATATTTTATTAGATTTTTGAACACCTAGAAAAACTTGTAAGGTTAAATTTAAAGACATTTATTTTTATCTGTTTATCCAATTTAAATTGCACCAATTAAATCATGAGAATTTAAGATCTTTGGATCCACGTTTCAAAATTTGTTTATATGAGTGCTTTTTTTATGAGTGCTCCTTATATGTGTTAATTTGTATAACATATATATGATATAGGGATATATGTATATATAGACATACAACACTAACAAAAGTGTGCACACATAATAATAGTAAAGGCCTTGTAGCTTTTTGCAGTTGAAATCTCCATTGCAATGTTTCAAAAACTCCACTGTTGGTCAAAGGTAGAGCTGATCAGAAAAACATTAACCTAGGTCTGCAGGATCAAAATCATGAGCTCAAAAAAAGAATACAGAATCTAAGGAAAAAAATAAGAGTCCTAGAAAAAATGACTGGCCAGTAAATAGTAAATACCATACAATTTACCTTTTTTCCTGCCTTAGGCCTCAGATCAGTCTCCTACTGAGCTTGCAGGCTTCTTTCATTTGCATTTCAACAAAAGTCCTTGCTGAGGTCTGAAAGGAGCAGGGTAAAACTGCTATTCTGAGCAGACACCTCAGGCCTAAGGCATTTTAACCATAATTTTGAGGTTCGGATGTTGAAAATTATGATACAATTTTAAGATGAAATTCACAAAATTTTATATCTTTACATCTTGTTTTGTCAACAGATACCATAATATGATTTACTATCCTTGTCCAAATTAATGCACTGGTACACACTGTGATATTTTCTCAGTCTACCCAATTCAAAATTGGTGAAAAATAAAACTGAATGTTTGGGAAGTTACTTGCCAACTTGGAAGTAGAGTGCTTTAGTTTTCCATCCTAAGCATTTAAGTTATCTGGCATGAATTATCTGAAATCATAAACTAAACAATTACCTAAACCCGACTTTTAACTGCAAGATTGAGCAATGCTACAAAAACCCATCCAGATACCAGATTGTTACAATAAAACACCATCATTTAGACACACATTGAACTAATATCATTCCCAAGAAACAATTTATAATATCAGCACATTATTGCACATGTCTTAAAGGGCCAGAAACAAAGACACAAGACAGACAGAAAGGAGCTCCATACTATGGCTGACAGACAGAAGCCTTAAAAACAGAGCTGATAAGAGAAATATCTCCTACACCAGTGGCAGGATAGATGTCCTCACAAGGGGATCAGATGTTTTCACAGACGGCAACCTGAAATGTAATATCAAGGGTTTCCATGGTGACTTTACTGCATTTAGTGTCTCCTTTTTCTTTTTCTTTTTTTTAAAAAGACAGAGGTGGCATAATCCTTACAGTGCAGGGAACGAAGGAAGGAATTCCCTGAAGCAACAGGGCTTTGGTAGATCCTGGGAGTCCCTCAGTCCCTCCTTTTACTTATAGGATTAACTCCTCTGGTTTGGTTCCACCCCAATCTCGCTCCATCTCCTAACATTTCAGTAGTCAGCTCTCAAAAAGTTCCAGGGTCGGGGGGTCATCAAAATTTGTAACTTAAATTTCGGTTTCTGACCTTGAAGCGAATTAATACCTATTTAATAATGAGGACAGGGTTTGAGAAAAATAAAAAGGGAGGTTTACTGCTTTGCTAACAAAGCAGAGACACAGGGGACTCTGCCCAAAGGTTGTGACTCTCTTGAACTGGAGCAACAAGGGGTTTTAAAGGAGTTTCCATTGTTAACCTTGGAGATACTCTGTTCTTTGGTGGCCAGCAGGTATTGCCCTCTGCAGTGGGTGAGTTCCAGGCTGCCAGCTAGGGGCTTCTCTCATCCTGCTTAACAAAGGGGGGTAAACTTCAACACAGTTTTTTAGAACACAGTCCAAAGGGTGTAAGGCTTACTTGCTTTATTACCCATTTTTACGTCCAATATCTTTAAGTTTTTACCACAGAAATCACACAACAAAATGCACAAAAACAAACAAACAAGAAAACATATAGAACACACAACAAAACACAAAGAAACAGAAACCTGGTGAAGATACAGAAAAACAGAGGAGCAATGAAATGTCTTGCTGAAGCTCCGGGGTAGGAGCTCCTGCGTGCCCGGCTGCACCTTTCTACCCTTTCAGAGAAATTCCATACAGAACAGAACAGAGGACAGAACAATTCTTGTTACTGTCCTGGACAGGAGTACATGTGAGCCTCCCCAGGCCACCTCTCTGTCATCAGAAGACATCTCCCTTAACCGGATATCAGATGTTATAAAGGCACCACCTACCTATGGAGGCCTCCTCCACCAGGTGCTTGCTAATAGTTTTAGTGCGATGGTTCACTGCAGTGCTCCCTGGACCAAATGCTCACTCCAAGGCTTTGGAACTTGGCTCTCCAGCCCTGAGCCCTGGAGGAAAGGCCAGCGTCAGAATTTCCAGCAGTCTGGTCTTATGATCTGGTAACGTCATCTCGCTGGGGAACTCCAAAATGTTAGACCAGGATGCAAGAAAATACCACTGACTCCAATTAAAATCAAATTAAGTCAAGCTTATTAGTTCAACCGGCTAGGCTGACTCTCCTTCTCAAAACGGCTGGAAAAAGACAGCATCCCCACCTTTCCTACACCCCAGCTTTATAGCCCAAAAAGTTACACAAAAAGGGAGTATCAGAAAACAGAACTTTGACAAGCATCACACTAATTGTAGTTTACATTTTTTATTTGCTGGCCCCAGCATCAGAAATTATGAGGACCATTAGAGCCTCAGAGAGGGTCGTTGTCTGGCCAGGGAAGGCCAATATTTATGAGGTTTCAGTAAGGTTTCAGAGAGGGCTGTGATCTGGTCAGTAAGACAGGCATGGGTGAGTTCAAGGCATGGGCAGGCATTCCAAGCAGGTTCAGAATTTGCAGTAATTTATAGTAAAGCAAAAATTATCTTTCCATGGCTTTGTGGCAAGATGGCTCCCAATATTAATGAAAGATCAGGTTGAGTGATCACCCCTGTCCCTTCCTTTTGGAAACTCCTCTACCACCTCCAAGGTTGTGAACTCCTGAGCATTTTCCATTCCAGATAAGTATTCACAGAATGTCTAACTCTTCTCCTCTATTTGTGTCTTACTTGGGGCAAAGGTAATGTCAAAGCATTGTTCTGGATGAGAGTGGGAAGATTATTGTATATCACATATTTGCATACACATTGGATTCATTTTCCAATTTTCCATCTGAAATACTGAATTCCTGGCACTAACCCATACCCTACTAGACTCTGACTAATAATCCTAATATGATGGTGAAACATAACCCAAGCAGAATAGAAATACAAGCCGTTCAGAGGAGGCATGGTGTGTAGTTGGAATTGCCTTTTGCATTATATAGTATAGGAGCTATAAATCTAGTCAATTTTTTGTTGAAATAATTCTACATGTGTTTTTAAAGTTAACAAAAATGGGAATCCTGTCTCCCTTTCTCTGTAGCACATGTATTTTTATATGCACATAGAGAATCCTACCTAGTATCACACGTACATACTTGTGAGGTGGCTGAATTGGCAGATACCAATTGTGAGAAGAGATCACTACTCCTAAACGCTGTTCAAACTGAAAATTCAACCTATGGGTGAGCTTCCTAGTTCAATAACATTATACATAAATCCATGTTCAGTAAAATGAATATTTTTGCATCTGTGGATTATATATATTTCATGATGAATTTCGATTGGCATATATATTGCTACTTTTTTTCTTTTTTTGGTTGTTCAAAACGTTACAAAGCTCTTGACATATCATATTTCATACATTAGATTCAAGTGGGTTATGAACTCCCATTTTTAGCCCAAATAAAGATTGCAGAATCACATTGGTTACATATCCACATTTTTACATAATGCCCTATTAGTTAATGTTGTATTCTGCTACCTTTCCTATACTCTATGATCCCCCCTCTTTCCCCCTCCCATCTTCTCTCTCTACCCCATTTACTGTAATTAATTTCTCTCCTTGTTTATTTTCCCATTCCCTTCACAACCTGTTATGTGTAATTTTGTATAACAATGAGGGTCTCCCTTCATTACCATGCAATTTCCCTTTTCTCTCCCTTTCCCTCCCACCTCATGTCTCTGTTAATGTAAATCTTTTCTTCCTGCTCTTCCTCCCTGCTCTGTTCTTAGTTGCTCTCATTATATCCAAGAAGACATTTGGTATTTGTTTTTTAGGGATTGGCTAGTTTCACTAAGCATAATCTGCTCTATTACCATCCATTTCCCTGAAAATTCCATGATTTTGTCATATTTTAGTGCTGCGTAATACTCCATGGTGTATAAATGCCACATTTGTTATCCATTCATCTATTGAAGGACATCTAGGTTGGGTCCACAGTGCAGCAATTGTGAATTGTACTGCTAAGAACATCGATGTGGCAGTATCCCAGAGTTACACTATTTTAAGGTCTTCAGGAAATAGTCCAAGAAGGGCAATAGCTGGGTCAAATTGTGGTTCCATTCCAAGCTTTCCCAGGAATCTCCATACTGCTTTTCAAATTGGCCGCACCAGTTTGCGGAACAGCTCTCCTCATAGGCCTCATTTGGTCCATCTTCTCTACATTAAGAAGAGAGAGGCTTACTCAGACACAACCCTTCATCCTGACCAGGTTGTTTGCCAGGTTGTTTTGGTCTTTCAGGTCTTTCATAGCTGCCTACATCTTCTCCAGGGATCAAATATGCATGGACCTTTGAGTTTCTCAGTAGGTGGCAGATCCCCTACATTGCTGTATTGCAAGACGAACCCTGTCCCTTCTCTTTTGTAAAGTTAGATTGAGGGAACAGTGTATGGTTAGGGTTAATAACATGTTCAATTTGGGTTCGGAATCATTCTGATTGATGAATAATGGTATTGGGAACCTGCGATATTTATAAAACTATAGAGGTGAAATATAAGTATAAAAACAGAAATCTAGGTAAGATTTGTAGCCCAGAAGGGAATGAGGCCCTTTATTGGGATACTTAGCTTTTAATTATGTTCTGCACGTTTGTCTCAGATAAATTGATAATCAATGGCATAGGACCTTGTACCTTGGAAGATTGATTGTAGAAGAGAACATCCACTCAAATTTGGATAGTCGGTAGGATTAGGAAGAGAGTCGGTATGTTTAGGAAGAAGAGTGAGTATAAAATTTGGATCAAATGTTCTTTAGCAATACGGTTTCATTTACACAGTGAATGTAAATTTCAGCACAAGGGAAGAGTCAGTCACAATGATGAACTGCAGAAAATATAGGAAAGAAGATATCAATAGAGACATTACAAAATCAGGCAATTGTAAAGTGAATGATAGGTTTACACATTTTCAACAGGATCGAGATTGAATACATAATTTTAGGAAGAAACAAATATGTAGTCACCAACAGAAATGACATTTGAAAGCATTATGCAAACTGGAAATGGATGTTTTTAGTAATCCATATTCAACTTCCATTTAGGATTTGGTGCAATCATAAGTGTGACCTTTGCATTTTGTGCCCAGAAAATTATTGTGATAAAATATATATGTAGATCATGTGACATGAGTATTTTTTCCACCATTTCTGTGAGCAATATTTTAAGACATATAAATTAGTATTGGGGGTACAAAGTGGTGTACCCTGTGTCTATGAATATAGAGATAATGCATGAATAGAACATACTGTAAATAAATAATATAACTGATTCCACTTTAAATAATGGATTGAATTGTTATCTGAAAATATATAAGAAATCATATATTGACATACAATCAATAATTCCAACCAGTTATATATCTAATTGTCATCTTAGGGTTATTGTTTATCATGAAGTGTGTGTGAGTTTTGCTTAAAAAGTGATTATGGAAGTCGAAAATAATGTGTTTGGAAAGAAGTCTCATGAAATTACCAGTCAAGAAATATGGAGGAATCCATGTGTTCTGAAGCAGGAAGTGATTGAAAGTGAAACAAATGCCTATAAATTTGCTAAATTGTCGATGAAATATATATCCTGTGATGTGCATAAACTGAGGAAATAGTATGTACAAGTGTTGAATAAAAATGAACGTCAAAGTACACATCATGTACCATTGGAATCTACTTGCATTGATGTTAAACTGGGTCAGTTACTGTAAAAATATTAGGATTCGCGTGCATCACTCACCGAAGTTAGTTTTCTTTTTTTTTAATTTTTATTTATGCTTGTTCAAAACATTACATAGTTCTTGATACATCATATTTGTCACTTTGATTCAAGTGGGTTATGAACTCCCATTTTTACTCCGTTTACAGATTGCAGAATCACATCAGTTACACATGCATTGATTCACATATTGCCATACTAGTGTCTGTTGTATTCTGCTGCCTTACCTATCCTCTACTATCCCCCCTCCCCTCCCCTCTCCTCCCCTCTTCTCTCTCTACCCCCTCTACAGTAATAAATTTCTCCCCCTTGTATTATTTTTCCCTTTCTTCTTGTATGTAATTTTGTATAACCCTGAGGATCTCCTTCCATTTCCATGCAATATCCCTTCTCTCTCCCTTTCCCTCCCACCTCTCATCCCTGTTTTAATGTTAATCTTCTTCTCATCCTCTTCATACCTATTCTGTTCTTAGTTAATCTCCTTATATCAAAGAAGACATTTGGCATTTGTTTTGAAGGGATTGGGTAGCTTCACTTAGCATAATCTGCTCTAGTGCCATCCATTTCCCTGCAAATTCTATGATTTTGTCATTTTTTAATGCAGAGTAATACTACATTCTGTATAAATGCCACATTTTTTAATCCATTCATCTATTGAAGGGCATATAGGTTGGTTCCACAGTCTTGCTATTGTGAATTGTGCTGCTATGTACATCGATGTAGCAGTGTCCCTGCAGCATGCTCTTTTTAGGTCTTTAGGGAATTGACCGAGAAGGGGAATAGCTGGGTCAAATGGTGGTTTCATTCCCAGCTTTCCAAGAAATCTCCATACTGCTTTCCAAATTGGATGCACCAATTTGCAGTCTCACCAGCAATGTACAAGTGTACCTGTTTCCCCACATTCTCACCAACACTTGTTGTTTGACTTCATAATGGCTGCCAATCTTACTGGAGTGAGATGGTATCTTAGGGTGGTTTTGATTCACCTTTCTCTGACTACTGGAGATGGTGAGCATTTTTTCATGTACTTGTTGATTATATGTCCTCCTCTGAGATGTCTGTTGAGGTCCTCGGCCCATTTGTTGATTGGGTTATTTGTTATCTTATTGTTTAATTTTTTGAGTTCTTTGTATACTCTGGATATTAGGGCTCTATCTGAAGTGTGAGGAGTAAAGATTTGTTCCCAGAATTTAGGCTCCCTATTTACCTCTCTTATTGTTTCTTTTGCTGAGAAAAAAACTTTTTGCTTTGAGTAAGTCCCATGTGTTGATTCTAGTTATTAACTCTTGTTATTAACTCTTGTGCTATGGATGTCCTATTGAGGAATTTGAAGCCCGACCCCACAGTATGTAGATCGTAGCCAACTTTTTCTTCTATCAGACGCCATGTCTCTGTTTTGATATCAAGGCCCTTGATCCATTTTGAGTGAACTTTTGTGCATGCAAGAGAAAGGGATTCAGTTTCATTTTGTTACATATGGATTTCCAGTTTTTCCAGCACCATTTGTTGAAGATGCTATCCTTCCTCCATTGCATGCTTTTAGCTCCTTTATCAAATAGAAGATTGTTGTAGCATTGTGGATTAATCTCTGTGTCCTCCATTCTGTACCATTGGTCCACCCGCCTGTTTTGGTACCAGTACCATGCTGTCATTGTTACTATTGCTCTGAAATTTAGTTTGAAATCTGGTATCGCTATACCGCCTGATTCACACATCCTGGTTAGAATTGCTTTTGCTATTCTGGATCTTTTATTATTCCATATGAATTTCATGATTGCTTTCTCTATTTCTACAAGAAATGCCGTTAGGATTTTGATTGGCATTACATTAAACCTATAGAGAACTTTTAGGAATATCACCATTTTGATGATATTAGTTCTCCCTATCCATGAACAGTGTATATTTTTCCATCTTCTAAGATCTTATTCTACTTCTCTTTTTAGGGTTCTGTAGTTTGCATTGTATAAATCTTTCACCTCTTTTGTTAGGTTGATTCCCAAGGATTTTAGTTTTATTTTTTGAGGATATTGTGAATGGAGTGTTTTTTTTTTCTCATTTCCGTTTCAGAAGTTTTGTCACTGATATACAGAAATGCCTTTGACTTATGAATGTTGATTTTATATCCTGCCACATTGCTGAAATAATTTCTAACTTCTAGTAGTTTTTTTTGTAGACCCTTTTGGGTCTTCTATATATTGAATCATATCAGCTGCAAGTAGTGATAATTTAAGTTATTCTTTTCCTATTTTCATGCCTTTTATTTCTTTCATCTGTCTAATTGCTCTGGCCAGTGTTTCGAGAACTATATTGAATAGAAGTGGTGGTAGAGGACATCTCTGTCTTGTTCCAGATTTTAGAGGGAATGCTTCAATTTTTCTTCATTCAGAATAATGCTAGCCTGAGGCTTAACATAGATAGCTTTTACAATGTCGAGGTAAATTCCTGTTATCTCTAGTTTTTCAAATGTTTTG
>NW_027514446.1:2297500-2334508 GCF_048772815.1 Callospermophilus lateralis | reverse complement strand
AACCATTTCAACAAAAAATTGACTAGATTTATAACTCCTACCCTATATAATGCAAAAGGCAATTCCAATGATACACCATTCCTCCTCTGAACTGCTTGTATTTCTATTCTGTTTGGGTTAATTTTCTCCATCATATTAGAATTAGTAGTCAGAGTCTAGTTGGCATGGGTTTGTGTCAGGGATTCAGTATTTTGAATGAAAATTTGGAAAATGATTCCAATGTTTATGCAAATATATGCTACAAAAGTATCTTCCCACTCTCATCCATAACAATGCCTTGAGATTACCTTGGCCCCAAGTTAGACACAATTAGAGGAGAAGAGTTAGAAAATCTGTGAATACATATCTGGAATCAAATATGCTCACGAGTTCACAAACTTGGAGGTGGTAGAGGAGATTCCAAAAGTAAGGGACAGGGTAAACACTCCACAAACATGGAGCTCTGCTGGACTAAAGACTTCTTGAGGAACTGCCTCTGAGGTTGGGCACTTGAAATATATGTTGTAGTCAGGAGATTCAGCTTCCTTTGTAGTGAGACCATCAAATCTGGGTATGCTTCTATGTGACCTGGAATACATGATTTCTTATTTTCCAATAAACATGAGGAAGCTGTATTTAATTTTCTGTTTGTAGGTAAACTGTGGCCACTGGGGGCTAATTGTCTACTCTTGTGGACTCTGAAGCCATTTGGTCATCCTCCAGTTTTCCTGGTGTTGCTTGCTGCTGCACTGGGAGTTTCGTATTTGCTTCACGAATTACAAGGAATTCACCTGGAACAAAGTGCTGGAGGGAGTTCTGTCACCTGTGGTGAGTCAGGGTCTGCAGAAGAATGTACCAACCAGGCTTCTATTCCACATAGCTTGCCTCCTTGACCATAGCAACCGGATTCTGAACATTGGCCTGAAACCTCTCCATTTAACAAGATACCTTTACATAGAAGCGTCTGCTGGATGCATCATGTCAGTCACAAGCCAATTGGAAGCCAATGGCAGATCCACATGGCCCCACCACAGATGTTTTTTTATCACACACCTGCCCATCACTGCACTAGGCCCACTACTCAGCAGGGTCCAACTTCCTGGAATCTCTGTTATACACCATTTTCATGAAACTCAGTCAATCAAGTCACTGTCCTGCATAATCATGTTCAGCAACAGGACAACCAAAGTTTGTCCAGTGCAATCTGGTCATGGGAATTTCAACAATTTCATGGTATTTATCTAGCAATTTTTCAAGGATGAAGTTGGCAGCATGTGGGTTTCAATTTATTCAGGGACCATTAAATGTTGTGGAAGTTCATTTCAAATGAAGTTCTGGAGAACTCTCACAGGCAAGTTTTCCCAAAGATTGGCCAAAGGGTCACATAAATCCAGGCCCATTGAGGTCTACAATGTAACGTCCATGTGTGTTTTGACTCTCAACTAAGACTGCCAAGTCGTTAAGAATAAAATCATGTGATATCAAGCCTGAGATTCCCAGTGGTCTCTGGAAAGCCACCCTGGGCCTAGATCTCAGTTTCCAAGGGTGACTCTCATGCTTGGCCTTCTAAAATCCCAACTCAATTCATGGCAATACTTCTCTAAGTTCAGTTCCTGTACTCAGTCTCTAAGGGAATCACACCAGAGTTCAAACTCAGGTGGACTCAGTCATCCCTTTCAACTGCCACAAAAATAACCACAATTAATACCAAAACACTCCCACATGGCCCTCACCTTCTTCCATATAGACACTCATCATAACCTCTGACTGTAGATTTCCATGAGGAATGCAGCCCAAGACAGTGTCCAAAATACGCTTTCTTGCCCCTCATTTACCTAAATTCTGAGTGACCTGGACACCCTTCCTGTGAACCAGGAGTGATCAAATAGGCCTGCCGTTAATACTGATCCACTTCTCAAATTTGAGACCTACTGACTGTGGGGTTTAGATTCTTTATGTAAATTGGAGTCATGAGAAAACCCAACCACCTATGTGCTAGCCTCTGCAGGGAATTGAAGAACTCATTTGACCTAAAGGATCCCTATTCTCACTTGATTGATGTCAGAAACCTTACAGAGGAAGGCGAAAGACTTCATCCACAATGACTGCTCTTTTGCTATTTTGGTTTTGGATGCACACATGGGATCTTTCTTTAGATCCATCAGTTGCTGAGAATCTAAGCTACAGCCTAACATAGGGCCAAGACGCTGATTCAGACACATCTCTTTGCAAAGCAATTAAGCAAAGAGCCACAGCTGATGCCCATTCTTTTTTATTTGAAAAAGGTTTTCTTCAGACTTCACAAAGCGTTTTCCTTAGGCAAAGACCTTCCTGACATTCAGGGAAACAGAACAATAGGTAAGCAAAAGGCCCAAAGCAGGGTTTCTCCAATGAGACTTTACAGGTCACACTGGTATGTGAGTTTTCTGAGATGCTCGCCATTCACTTCAGTTATTCAGTACATGGCCATGTCACAGAGCATGGAGGTGGTACATATCTTGGATACAAAACCATAAGCCTATTATGGAGAGTGACCAGATTTCTGGAAGAAAACAGGAACTTAGGAAGATCGTAGGTGTTGCCCATCATTATGGCAAGCCGCATTCTATTTATAAATTGGGCAGCATGAATGCTGGTAAGCTTTCTAAAAGACAGGACACATCCATTGATGCTTTCTCTTTTCTAATATCTACAATCACGGACAGAGTGGGATACAGCGACACAGAAACACTCGCATTGTCAAATGACTTACTAGAAACAATTCCCCCCCAAAAAAACAAACCTCATTTCCTACCTCTTCTCAGAACATGAGCCAAAACCACAAACCCACACCCACACCCACAAAGGCACCTCTTTCCTCCAAGTAGGTTGTGACTATTTGGAGTGTCCTCTGACTGTGGGCCATTCTAGGTTCCCCCAAAATGGCCTGTCCTGTCTCAGATTTTGTGTCCTTTGCCAAGTCTCTGAAGTTGTCAGGAGCCAGCAGTGAGCCACTACCTGTTTTCTCAGGAAAGGCCCCTCTTCAGAGTTTTCCTGCCATTTGGCCATCCTAACATCAATAGGTACCAAGAAAGACTGACTCTGTCCTTGGGAAATTCAAAAAGTAAAACCACTGAGACTGGGACTGGGGCTGTCAATGTTTGACTGGCTTCCTGGATCGCAAGTTCACAGAGTTCCATCACCAAGGAAGTGAGGTGAGGTCACTTCCGTCAGGAACTGAATGAGTTCACTGCCTTGGCAACCAATCTGTCCTAAGAGTTGCTTCCAAGCTTCCCATGAGATGGAGGCTGCCCCTGCTTCCTGTGACCCTTTCACAAGTTAGAATGGTATATCACCCATAGGCACCCAGGAGCAGCTCTCCACACAGGTATCATTTGGTCCATCTTCTCTACATTAAGAATGGAGAGGCTGATTCAGACAGAACCCTTCACCCTGACCAGGTTGTTTTCCATGGAAGATGACTTTTGCACTCTCAGGTCCTTCAGAGTTGCCTACATCTTCTCCAGAGATTATATCTGCATGGACCTTTGAGGTTATCAGCAGGTGGAAGATTCCCTATATTCCTGTATTGTAACACCAACTCTGTCCCTGCTCTTCTGTAACGTTAGATTGAGGGAACCATGTATGGTTAGGGTTAATAACATGTTTGATTTGGGTTAGGAATCATTATGCTGAATAAATAATGGTATTGGGAACCTGCAATATGTATAAAAATATATAGGTGAAATATATGTATAAAAACAGAAATCTAAGTAACATTTGAAGCCCAGAAGGGCACTGGGCCCTTGATTGGGATTCTTAGCTTTGAAAAAATTGATATACAAAGGCATAGGAACTTGTACTTTGGATCATAGAATGTAGAAGAGAACATCCAGTCAAAAAGGATAGTCGGTAGTGAAAGGTTAATAAAATAGGTACTTGTCACTTACTGTTTTTCTGTATGCTTAACAAAACACTGTTGAAATCTTGAGAACTGTTTGCTAATCTTGTTCCCAGAATGTGCTGTCCCCAACTGCCAAAGTGTAGAATGTACTCCCTCACCCGGTTGCATGCAAACCGACCACTCGCCCTGACCCATCAGTATACTTCCCTCCCTGCCCTCTCCAAGGAAAATATATATGTTCTGCTTAAACTGTTCTCAGGGCTCTCTGCTCTATTCAAGTGAGCTCCGAGCCCCAGCATGCTGGACCCAGAATAAACCCTTTGCTGTTGGATAAGACAGTCTGTTAGTGGTCTCTTCCTTCCATGCTCACCCGAGCTTTACATATGGAGATTCCACCGAGTTTTGGCAGCGGCGGACAAAAGACCCTAACGGGTTCCTCTTGGGTTAAGTAAGGCGCCTCTTTCTTGTTTCAGTGTTAAGGTTAGTGCTGGGCAAAATGGCTGTCAATGAAGAGCGTGAGTTCTCTCCGATTGTGGCTGACAGACGTGTCATAGAGCAACAGGCCACGTCCCTGGGGAACTTCCCAAAGACTCGGGAAATCGAGGAACAATAGTCTCCTCGACTCAGTAATATTTTGTATCTGATTCGGAATTGCCAGCCCATTGGGTTTTGCTGGCTACTCAGTCCTGGTCTCAGTTTTGGATGTCCATTGAATGTCTTTATTGTCTTGTCTTGTCTGTGTCGTGTGTCTTGCATTCACTCTTTGTGTATCTTTCATTATGGGACACAGCACTTCAATGCCCCTGTCCCTGACCCTTGATCACTGGACCAAAGTCCGCTTAAGGGCTCAGAATCTTTCTTTTTTAGTTAAACGCTGGACCTTTCAGAATCTCTGTGCCTCAGAATGGCCCACCTTTGAATTTGGATGGCCCCTAGAAGGATCTTTCTACTTCCCACTAATTTAAGAAGTCAGAGATATTGTCTTTCACCCGGGCACCCATAGCCATCCGGATCAACAGCCATATATCTTAACTTTGCTGGACCTCTGCAAATCTCCTCCTCAATTGGTGAAGCCTTTCTTTGTCCCTTCCCCTGCTCCTACTCCTTCCCCCATGATCTATCAAACCCTCTGCTCCTCCTCCTCCTCCACCCTTTGTAATCCCTGAGTCAAAAGATTTGACTCTTCTGGACTCTCTTCCCCCTTATTATACCCTGCCTTCGTCCCCCAACCACCAACACCCTCTAAGTGATTCCCCTGCAGCTGACTCAGCCTCTCTACCACCGGAGGAATCTAAGCTGGCCCAGCGCCCTCCAGATAACTCCCCCGCAGCACACACAGCCCCTCCTCCGCAGGAGGAAGCTAGCCCAGCTAAGGAAACTTGATGGTGGTGAATGATTGAAAACCCTGGAACTCCTGTGATGCTCCCACTATGTCTCTACAGACCATTGATTGACGAAGGCCATGGGGGCAAAATGCAAGCCTACAAATATTGGCCTTTCTCCTCTTCCGACCTATATAACTGGAAATATAACAATCCCCCTTTTTCCGAGGACCCCACAGGGCTCACAGGTCTGGTTGAGTCATTGATATTTTCACATTTGCCTACTTGGGATGACTGTCAACAATTCCTAGGGACTCTCTTCACGACAGAGGAACAAAAGAGAATCTTCCTGGAAGCTATAAAAAAATGTCCTCCGACCAGATTGGAGAGTGATACATCTTCCCAACTTAATCAAAGCTGGTTTTCCTTTGAAACAACCCAACTGGGACACCAACACCATTGAAGTTAGAAAGCATCTGTCCACTTATCGCCAGGTTCCAATAGTGGGCATCCGAGTGGCCACTAGGTGACCAACTAATTTGGCCAAGGTAATAGAGATTACTCAAAGGCCTGATGAATCTCCCTCTATGTTTCTAGAGAGAATTATGGAGGCAAGTAGGAGATATACTCCTTTCGATCCTCAGGCAGAGGATCAAAAGGCATCTGTCATGATGGCCTTTATTGGGCAAGCTGCCCTGGATATTAAAAGAAAGTTACAATGCTTAGATGGATTACAAGATATGACTTTGAGAGATTTAGTCAGAGAAGCCAAGAAAATATACCTTAAGAGAGAAACTGAGGAAGAGAATGAAGCAAAGTGAGGATAAAAGAAACAAAAGACAGAATAAGGCGTTGACTAAGGTCCTGGTCACAACAACAAAAGGGCCAGAAATTAAGAAACAGGGAGACAGGAAGGGATACCTGGTCCCATGCCAGAGGCCACCCCTGGCCTCAGATCAATGTACCTACTGTACAAAAAAAAGGACACTGGGCCAAAGAGTGCACTAGAGAGGGACAGCCACGCCAGTCAGCCATTCTGACTCTGGAGGATGACTATGAAAGTCGGGGCTCAGATCTCCTCCCCGAGTTCAGGGTAACTTTTGAAGTGGAGGGGACCCCAGTAATCTTTGAAGTGGATAAAGGGGCAATATACTCATCCCTAGTGTCACATTGGGCCCTCTATCAAATAAAAGGTCTCTAGTTCAAGGGGCTAATGACAGTAAATATCGGGCTTGGACAACTAAGAGGATCATGGACCTGGGGAAAGGAAAAATCCATCACTCCTTCCTAGTAATCCCAGAATTCCTAGCCCCATTGATGGGCAGAGATCTGCTCACCAAGTACCGGGCCAAAATAACTTTTAACCCTGAAGGCCCCCAAGTGGAATTTCTAAATCCTTCACTAAAAACTCCTATAGTCACAGCTCTAAATATGTCAGTAGAAAATGCACATCAACTCACTCACCTTGGTTCAAAGAAACTGCAGGTATTTCTGAAGTATCAAGAACAGAGTTTTCCACTAACTGACTCACAGCAAAAAGAAATAACTAAATGGGTAAAAAAAGCCTGTCGAGTCCATCAATTGGTAAATGCTTACCCTTCCAAGCTTCCTGCAGGAAAGCACCTACGAGGAACCAGACCAGGACAATTCTGGGCAGTTGACTTTACTGAAATTAAGCCAGCAATGTATGGACATAAATATCTTCTAGTCTTTGTAGATACATTTTTAGGATGGATTGAAGCCTTCCCCATTAAAAGAAAAAAAAAAGAAACAGTGCAAATGGTGGTCAAGCAGATCCTGAAAGACATTTTTCAAAGATACGGCCTGCCAAAGGTAATACGGTCTGATAATGCACCGGAGTTCGTGGCCCAAGTAAGTCAGGGGTTAGCCAGGAACCTGGGGATTCATTGGAAGTTTTATTGTGCTTACAGACCCTAGAGTTCAGGACAGGTAGAAAGAATGAATAGAACCATTAAAGAGACCTCAACAAAATTAAGCTTAGAGACCAGCATAAATGATTGGACTATGCTCATGCCTTATACAATGTTTCGTGCAAGAAATACGCCCTCTGTTTCTTTGAGTAACCACACCCCCTGTGAATATCTAGGGTGCCTCTCCTCCAGTAATGGACCAAAGCCCAACTCTAAGACCTAACGATCCCTTTCACACCCCCTTGCTTGACAGACTTAAAGCTCTTGAAAGATCTCAGTGATACCTGTGGAAAAAGCTGGCCACTGCCTACCAAACTGGGGACGAGGGGACTCCACATCGATATCAAGTAAGAGATTCATCTACGTAAGATGATATCAGGTGTCATCCCTGGAACCCCACTGGAAAGGACCATACCAGGTGGTACTTATAACATCTACAGTGGTAAAGGTAGACGGAATCACTTCCTGGATCCATGCCTCTCATCTCAAGCCTGCGCCCTGTCCATACTCTGGCTGGAAACTGGAAAAGACTGGTAACACTTTCAAATTGCATATTCACCATGTGGATAAGCCTATAGACTCTCCCCTCGGCCACAAGTAGTCCTAACCCTCATCAGCCCGTTCAGCAGCGTTGGCTGATCACAAATTCTACTGGAAAAGAAGTATAATCTATCTCGCATAAAGCCCACTTAGGGACCTGGTGACCATCTCTCCACCCAGACATTTGTCAGCTGGCTATAGGTCTTTCCTAATGGGATATCCCTGATGAAGAGGATCCCACTAAAATTCCATTAAATCCCTTCCTTACCATAGATAATGGAAACAAACATTATGGATGTAGGGACACACGAGCCAGATGCAGGTTGGCTAGCTTAGATTACTGTGTTTACCCGGCCGACTGTCAAAGCCATAAACAGCCATGGCTATGTGGGGGAAAAGCCGACTTCTTCTGTAAGTCATGGGGATGTGAGCATACAGGGGCTGCCTGATGGAACCCAAACTCCACATTAAATTCAGTACACAGCATTGGCCATATTACGAATTAGAAAACAAAAACTGATGGCAACCAGAGGGGACTCTAGATCCTCAAATCCTGTGTGACCTTTTTAACATCTGCTGGTGCTCAAAAGGGTAAAAGGAGATTCCACTATGTAGAGGCCTTTTCCCTTCTTCGCTCACAGCCTGAACTATGCTTATCCAATAGATCCTCACCTTCAGCCTTCTGCTCCAGAGTCTCTGCTGTCACTCCCACCTCAGCAACCTGATTTCTCCACTACAATTATTAGATCAAAAATCCAAATCTCTGCTGGTTCTCAGACCATTGCCCCCTTGCTGACGTAGCAGGTACTGAGGTACCCCTCCACCCACTCACTCATCTCTTCTCCTGTCAGTGCCCGCACCGGGTCCCACCAGGTCCTCTTACCAACTAACCCAAAGCTCAAACCAGCTGAGGAGAGCCCTCAGACCCATATCCAAGATGTAATGAAAATGGCCTTTAAAGTTGCTTTGTCATCACTGAAAACAGTTTACTAAGAATTTAAAGTCCCTAACATGTGTTTTGGGATACTCACAACCATCTTCTTCTTTGCTCTACCTGTTCTACTGCTCAAATATTTGTTGCTAGGAAAATTCCAAACCACTTTCCAATTATTTTTTTACATCTCTCTTTTCTCATTCTCAGATACTCTGAGCTGCTATCAGCCCCACCTTCTCCGTCTTTCCCCTCTGTACCAGGCCCACAGAAAAGTCTTTAACTGACCTTCTCCAGAAGTCTTCACCATGGCTGACTTTAGGACTTTCAGCAAAAGAGTCCCTATAAAAAAGTTCAATGTAGTTAAACTTCCTATTTTCATGTTGCCCTGTTCTACTTGGCCACTGGCTAAAAAAATTAGCACTCCTAATCAAGACACCCCCTTACTAGTTTTTCACAAAAATATGTGAACAAGGCCTCTGGCCTTGACATGGGGCTTCACAGAGATGGCTACATTTCTAAGTTAACGAAGTTAGCAACTGGGCTCCGTGGTAACAGCTGGCAATGGGAAAATAAGAAAGGGAAGAAAAAGCTCTTTCCCTCCCAGGTGTCCTTGAAAAGTTAACTTGCCCAGAACCGAGGAAAAAACAGAAACAAAACTGCTTTTTTCAACTTCTGCAGACTGTGAACTTCTGAACTCCTTCCATTACATGTTGGGTACAAAATTCTGAAACTACCTAAACTTGGGTTTCAGAGGATTACTTGATTACAACAGAATCAATGCCCTCTGAATCTGGTTGCCACCAAATGGGACTGTTTCCCTGTCTTCAGTGCTATCTTAGGTGAGTTGCCTTGTCCGTCCCTACTACAGCATGATTCTATATACTTAAACATTGTTAATGTTTTCATGAAATGGTCAACAGATGTGATTAATTGTGTAATCGTGCAGATGTTTCCCAGAGTGCTCTATCACAATGCAGGTTCATTTGAAGATCAAATAGGGGGGCATTCAACCCGGTTCCACTGAAAATATATATCCCTCAACTTAGCCATCATATTAGGAATAGAAATTGCTGCACTGGTGGCCACGGGAACCACTGCCTTTGTCCATGGGACTCAACAAATGACCCAACAAATGACAGCAATAGACCAAAACTAAGATATTAGAAGCCTCCATCAGAGCTTTGCATGAGTCTTTTACCTCTCTCTCTGAAGTTGTTTTTCAGACCACTCGAGGGTTGGACCTCCTTGTCATGAGAGAAGGGACCTCTGTGCTGCATTGAGAGAAGAAAGTTGTTTGTATGCCGAGCATACTGGAGTTGTAATAAAATCTAAGAGTAAATTAAAAAGATTCCTTGAAAAGCATCAAAGAGACAGAGAGGCCCAAAAAAGGTGGTTTGAGTCTTGGTTCACACAGTCTTCCTGGTTAACTACGTTTTTATCAACCCTGGCCGGTCCAATAATAATCCTCATATTATTGCTAACTATTAAACCCTGTTTTCTCAACCGTGTAATTTCTTTTCTCCAGGCTCAAATTGGACGAGTTAAACTTATGGTAATACCCCACTAGAATACATAGAATGTGACACCCCCCAATGATCATTTTTATGATTAAAAGTAGCCAGAAGAAGAAGTGGGGAATAAAAGGTTAATAAAATAGGTACTTGTCACTTCCTGTTTTTCTGTATGCTTAACAAAACACTGTTGAAATCTTGAGAAATGCTTGCAAATCTTGTTCCCAGTATGTGCTGTCCCCAACTGCCCAACTGCAGAATGTGCTCCCTCACCCAGTTGCACGCAAATTGCCCACTCGCCCTGATCCATCAATAAACTTCCCTCCCTGCCCTCTCCAGGTAAAGTATATAAGCTCTACTTAAGCGATTCTCAGGGCTATCTGCTCTATTCAAGTGAGCTCTGAGCACCAGCATGCTGGACACTCAATAAACCCTGTGCTGTTGCATGAGATAGTCTGTTGGTGGTTTCCTCCTGCGAAGCTCGCCCGACATTTACTATAATGATTGAAAGTAGAAGAGAACATCCAGTCAAAAAGGGATTGTTGATAGAAATAGGAAGATAGTACGTTTAGGAAGAAGTGTGAGTATAGGATTTGGAACAAAAGTTCGTTAGCTACAGGGTTTCGGTTACAGATTGATTGTTAAAGTCAGCACAGGTGAAGAGTCAGTCACAATGATGAACTGGGGAAAACATGAAGTAAAGCAGATATAAATAGAGACATTACAAAATAAGGCAAAGTATAAAGTGAGTGATAGGATTAGACATTTTGAACAGGGTTGAGTTTGAATACATAATTTAGGAAGAAACAAATATGTAGTCACCAATAGGATTGACATTTGAGAGCATTAGGCAAATTTCAGGTGGATGAATATTTCTGAGAATAATCTTGTGAATAGTTGATTATAAATCCACATACATGAACATGAATGAATTTAGGGAGTGTACATAAGACACATATATTTCATATTTAGAAAAATCTGGAGAGTACACACAGACAAAAAAAGTAGCAATATATGTCAATCAAAATTCATCATAAAATATATATCATCCACAGATCCAAAAATATTCATTTTACTGAACATGGATTTATGTATAATGTTGTTCAACTAGGAAGCTCACCCATTGTTTCAATATTCAGTACCAACAGGTTTTAGTAGGAGTGATCTCGTCTCACAATTTGTATCTGCCAAGTAAGCCAAATCACAAGAACAAACGTGTGGTACCAGGTAGGATTGTATATGTCCATATTAAAATACACATGCTGAATAGGCTACAGAGAAAGGGAGACAGGAATTCACATGTTTGTTAACTTTAAAAATACATGGAGAACTATTTCAACAAACAATTGACTAGATTTATAACTCCTACTCTGTATCATGCAGAAGGGAAGTCCAACAATACACCGTGCCTCCTCTGAACTACTTGTATTTCTATTCTGTTTGGGTTATTTTTCTCCATCATATTAGGATTAGTAGTCAGAGTCTGGTAGGGTATGGGTTAGTGTCAGGGATTCAGTATTTTGAATGGAATACAGGAAATTGAATCCAATGTGTATGCAAACATATGCTACAGAAAAATCTTTCCACTCTCATCCAGAACAATGCCTTGACATTACCTTCGCCTCAAGAAAAACACAATTAGAGGAGAAGAGTTAAAAAATTTGTGAATACCTATCTGGATTGGAAAATGCTCCCGATTTCACATCATTGGAGTTGGTAGAGGAGTTTCTAAAAGTAATGGACAGGGTAAACACTCCACAAACCTCGAGCTCTGCTGGCCTAAAGATTTTTGAGGATCTGCCTCTGAGGTTGAGCACTTGAAATATATGCTGTTGTCAGGAGCTTTAGCTTACTTTGTAGTGAGACCATCAAAGCTGGGTCTGCATCTATGTGATCTGGATGACATGGTTACTTACTTTCCAATGAAATGAGGCAACAGTGCTGAATTCTCTCTTTGTAGGTAAACTGTGGCCTCTGAGGGCTAATTGTCTCTTCGTGTGGACTGTGAAGCCATTTGGCCATCCTCTAATTTTCGTGGTGTTTTTGCTGCTGCTCTGGGAGTTTGGTATTTGCTTCACAAAATACGAGTTCAAATGGGACACAGTACTGGAGGAGTTCTGTCAGGTGTGGGGGGAAGGGTCTGGAGGAGAATGCGCCAAACAGTATTTTATCCCACGTAGTTGCCCCCTTGACAATAGCAACATGATTCAGAACATTGCCCTGAAACCTCTCCATATAACAAGATTCCTTTACATATAAGGGTCTGCTGGCTACACCATGTCAGTCACAAGCCATTTGGAATCCAATGGTAGATCCTCATGGCCCTACCACTGATGTTTTATCAAACACCTGCACACCACTGCTCTGGGCCACTACTCAGCAGGATCCAACTTACTGGCATCTCTGTTCTAAACCATTTTCATGAAACCCAGTAAATCAAGGTACTGTCTGGTATACTCATGATCAGCAACAAGACATCCAAAAGTTTTCCAGTGCCACCTGGTCATGGGAATTTCAAAAATTTCATGGTATTTATCTAACCATTTTTCAAAGATGAAGTTGGAGTCACTGTGGGTTTCAATTCATTCAGGAATCATTAAATGGTGAGGAAGCTCATTTCAATGAAAGCTCTAAAGAACTCTCACAGGCAAGGCTTCTGAAAGAGTGCCCAAAGAGGCCACATAAAGCCAGGCCCATTGAGGTCTACAAGGTGAGGCCCATGTGTGTTTTGACTCTCAACTCAGCCTGCCAAGTCTTTAATAATAAAATCATGTTATATCCTGGCAGAGATTCCCAGTGCTCTGTGGAAAGCCACCCTGGGCCTAGATCTCAGTTTCCAATGGCGACTCTCATGCATGGCCTACTAAAATTCCAACAAAATTCATGGCAATATTTCTCTGACTTTAGTTCCACAACTCAGTCTCTAAGGGGAATCACACCAGAGTTCAAGCCCAGGTGGACACAGTCATTTTTTCCAACCGACACACAAATGACCAAAATTATAACCAAAACACCTCCACATGACACTAATCCTCTTCCATGTAGAGACTCATCCTCACCTCTGGCGAAGGTTTCTATGAGGGGCGCAGCCAAAGACAGTTTCCAAAATAAGCTCGCTTGCCCCTCATTTGCCTAAAGTCAGGGTGGCCTGGACACCCTTCCTGTGAACCAGGAGTGACAAAATAAGCATGCCTTTAATACTGCTCTGTTTCTCCAATTTGAGACCTACTGATTTTCAGATATAGATTCTTTATTTCATTTGGAGTCATGTGAAAACCCAAGCACCACTGCAGGGCTTGGAAGAACTCATTTCATCCAAAGAATCCCTATTCTCACTTGATAGAGGTCATGAACCTAACAGAGGAAGGCAAGTGACTTCATCCACAATGACTGATCTTTTTGCAATTATGGTTTTGGATGGACACAAGCGATCATTCTTTAGATCCATCAGGAGCTGAGAATCTAAGTCACAGCCACACATAAGACCAAAAGGCTAATTCAGCCACATCCCTTACCAAAGCAATTAAGCAAAGAGCCACAGATGATGCCCATTCATTTCCATTTCAAAACTGTTTTCCTCAGGCTTCACAGAGGGGTGGCCTGAGGCAAAGGCCTTCCAGACATTCAGGGCAACAGAAAAATAGTTAAGCAAAAGATCCAAAGTAGGGTCTCTCCTCTGAGACTTTCCTGGTCACACTGATATTTGACATTCAGGGCAACAGAACAATAGTTAAGCAAAAGATCCAAAGTAGGGTCTCTCCACTGAGACTTTCCTGGTCACACTGATATCTGAGTTTTCTGAGAATCTCGCCATTCTCTTAAGCTATCCAGTACATGGCCATGTCACAGGGCTTGGAGGTGGTACATATCTTGGAAACAAAACCATGAGCCAATTCTGGAGAATGGCCAGAATTCAGGAAGAAAACAGGAACTTAGGTAGATAGCAGGTGTTG
Source organism: Callospermophilus lateralis (assembly GCF_048772815.1). Classification (NCBI taxonomy): domain Eukaryota; kingdom Metazoa; phylum Chordata; class Mammalia; order Rodentia; family Sciuridae; genus Callospermophilus; species Callospermophilus lateralis. The sequence continues at coordinate 2,320,455 of NW_027514446.1, read as the reverse complement.
CCCATGGATAAGACAGGTTGCATTCCATTCATTAATTGGCCAGGATGAATTATGGGAAGATTTATACTAGACTAGACATATATTAATGCATTATCTTTTCAAATGTCTACAACAACGGACACAGTGAAATACACAGACATAGGAACACTAGTCTGGTCAAACGACTTACTAGAAATAGTCCACTGCAAACGAAAAAACCGACTTTCCTACCTATTCTCAGAACATGAGACAGAACCACAAACACACACCCACTCCCACAAAGGCACCTCCTTCCCTCAAGTAGGTCTGTGACTATCCAAAGTGTTCTCTGACTTGTGGGCCATACTATCTTCTCCCAAAATGGCCTGTCCTCTATCAGATCTGGTTTCCTTGGCCAACTCTGTGAAGGTGTCAGGAAAAAGTGGTGAGCCACTACCTGCTTTCTCAGGAAAGGTCCCTCTTCAGAGCTCTCCTCCATTTGTCCTTCCTCACATCAGTAGGTACCAAAAAAGACTGACTCTGCCCTTGTTAAATCCAACCAAGTGAGCCCACTGATACTGGGACTGGGACTGCTTCTGGGTGCCTGACTTCTTGGATACCAAGTTCAGAGAGTTCCATCACCAAGGAAATGAGGTATGTCACTTTCTTTGGAACTGAATGAGGTCACTGCCTTCGCAAACACTTTGTCCTAAGAGTTGCTTCCAAGGGTCCCATGAGATGGAGCCGGCCTCTACTTCTTGTGACACTTTCACTAGTTAGAATGGTATATCAACCAGAGGAACCTGGGAACAGCTCTTCACCCAGGCCTGGTATTGTCCATCTTCTCTACAATAAGAAGAGAGAGGCTGATTCAGACACATCCCTTCATCCTGACCAGGTTGTTTGCCATGGAAGATGACTTTTGCTCTCTCAGGTCCTTTATACCTGCCTAAATCTTCTCCAGGTATCATTTCTGAATGGACCTTTGAGGTTCTCGCAGGTGGAAGTTACCCTAATTTCCTGTATTGTAAGAACAACTCTTTCCCTGCTCTTCTGTAAAATGAGATTGAGGGAACAGTGTATGTTTCGGGTAAATAACAGGTTCGATTTCAGTTAGGAATCATTCTGTGAGATGAATAATGGTATTGGGTACCTACGATATTTATAAGAATATAGAGTTGAAATAAATGTACAAAAACAGAAATCTAAGTAAGATTTGAAGGCCAGAAATCATTCGGCCCTTGACTGGGATACTTAGCTTTTAATTATGTTCTGCAAAGATGTCTCAGATAATTCAATAATAAATGGCATAGGACCTTGTACCTTGGATGATTGAATGTAGAAGAGAACATCCAGTCAAAAAGGGATAGTAGGTCGGATTAAGAAGATAGTCGGTAGGTTTAGGAAGAAGAGTGAGTATAGGATTTGTATCAAAAGTTCTTTCCTAATAGGGTTTTGGTTAGAGGGTGAATGTTAATGTCAGCACATATGAAGAGTGAGTCACTATGATGAGCTTGGGAAAATATGTAGAAAAGCAGATATCAATAGAGACATTATGAAATCATTCAAAGTATAAAATGAGTGATAGGATTAGACATTTTCTACAAGGTTGAGTTTCAATATATAATCTTATGAAGAAACAAATATGTCGTCACCAATAGGATTGACATATGAGAGCATTAGGCAACCTGGACATGGATGTTTTAGTAATCCATGTACAATTTCCCTTTTGGCTTTGGTACAGTCTTAAGTGTGACCTTCACATTTTTAGTTCCAAATATTACTGTGATAAAATGTTTATGTAGATCAGGTGACATGAGTATTTCTACCACCTTTTCTGGGAGCAATATATTGAAGACATAAAATTAGTTTTGGGGGTACAAAGAGGTGTACCCTGTGTCTATGAATATAGAGATAAAGCATGAATAGACCATAATGTGAATAAATAATATAAGTTGTTCCAAATTTAAATTATGTATTGAAGTGATATCTGAAAAATTACAGGAAATCTTATATTGATATACAATCATTCATTCCAACCAATTATACATCAAATGGTAATATTAGTGTTTTGGTTTATCATGAAGAGTGTGTGAGTTTTGCTTCAATAGTGATTATGGAAATTGAAAATAATGTGTTTGGAAAGAATTCTCATGAAAAGACCAGTCAAGAAACCCTGACAATACATGTGTTCTGAAGCAAGAAGTGATTAAAGTTGAAACAAATGCCTTTAAATTTGTGAACTTGTGGATGAAATGTATATCCTATGATGTGCAAACCCTGAAGAAATAGTAATGTACCAGTGTTGAATACAAATGAACGTCAAATTACATATCATGTGCCATAGGAATCTACTTGCATTGATGTTAGACTGGGTTAGTTACTGTAGAATTATTAGGATTTGTATGCACCATTCACTGAAGTTAGTTTTCAGTACTAGGAAACAAACATGTATTTCAGTTAAATGAATATGTCTGAGAATAATCTTGTGAAAAGTTGATTATAAATCCAAGTACATGAACATGAATGAATTAAGAGAGTGTATATAAGACACATATTTCATATTTTGAAAAATCTACAGAGTGTATGTATATATACAAAAAAAAATACAGATAGACATTAAAAAGTAGCAATATATATGCCAAACAAAATTCATCATTAAATATATATCATCCACAGATGCAAATATATTTATTTTAATGAACATGAGCTTATGTATAATGTTGTTCTACTAGGAAGCTTGTAGGTTGAATTTTCAGTTCCAACAGCGTTTAAGAGGAGTGAACTCTTCTCACAATTTGTATCTGCCAAGTCAGCCACCTCCCAAAAATGTACATGTGATACCTGGTAGGATTCTATATATGTATATAAATATACATGGGTGAAATGGCTACAGAGAATTGGAAACAAGAATTCACATATCTGTTAACTTTAAAAACACATGGAGAACTATTTCAATTAAAAATTGACTAGATTTATAACTCCTACCTTATATAATGCAAAAGGCAAGTCCAAATATACAACATGCCTCCTCTGAACTGCTTGTATTTATATTTGTTTGGGTTATTTTTCTCCTTTTAATTAGGTTGAGTAGTCTGAGCCTAATAGGTTCGGGTTAGTGTCAGGGATTCACTATTTCAATAGGAAAATTGAAAAATGAATCCAATGTGTATGCAAATATGTGCTGCATAAATATCCTTCCACTCTCATCCAGAGCAATGCCTTGTCAATACCTTTGCCCCAATTAAGACACAATTGGAGGAGAAGAGTTAGAAAATCAGTGAATACATATCTGGAATGGAAATGCTCAGGAGTTCACAATCTTGGAGGTGGTAGAGGAGTTTCCAAAAGTAAGGGACTGGGTTAACACTCCACAAATATGGAGCTCTTCTGGCCTAAAAACTTTCTGAGAAACTTTCTGTGAGGTTGGGCACTTGAAAAATATGTTGTTGTCAGGAGATTTGACTTCTTTGCGTGAGACCATCAAAGCTGGGTCTGCATTTATGTGACCTGGAGGACATGGCTTCTTATATTCCAATAAAGATGAGCAGCAGTGCTGCATTATCTCTTTGTAGGTAAACTGTGACCACTGGGGACTAAGTTTCTCCCCATGTGGACTGTGAAGCCATTTGGTCCTGGTCCACTTTTTGTCGTGTTTTTGCTACTGCACTCGGAGTTTGGTATTTGCTTCATGACATACAAGGAGCTAAACTGGGACACAATGCTGGAGGGAGTTCTGTCACGTGTGGTGTGCCAGGGTATGCAGGAGAATGCACCAACCAGGCTTCTATCCCTCATAGCTTGCCCCATTGCCCCCTTGTCCATATCAACCTAATTCTGAACATTGCCCTGAAACCTCTCCATATAACAAGATGCCTTTTCATATAAGGGTCTTCTGGCTGCACCATGTAAGTAACATGCCATTTGGAATACAATGGTAGATCCTCATGACCCTACCACTGGTGATTTATCACACACCTTCCCAAAACTGCTCTAGGCCCACTACTCAGCAGGCTCTAACTTACTGGCATCTCTGTACTACACCATTTTCATGAAACCCAGTCAATCAAGGCACTGTCTGGTATACTCTTGATGAGCAATAGGACATCCAAAGGTTCTCCAGTGCCACCTGGTCATGGGAATTTCAAAATTTTCATGGTATTTATCTAGCCATTTTTCAAGGATGAAGTTGGAGGCACTGTGGCTTTCAATTCATTCAGTAACCGTTAAATGTTGAGGAAGCTCAATTCAATAAAAGCTCTGGAGAACTCTCACAGGCAAGGCTTCTGAAAGAGTGCCAAAATGGTCACATGATGCCAGGCCCATTAAAGTCTACAATGTGAGGCCTATGTATTTTTCGACTCTCAAATATGGCTGCCATGTCTTTGAGAATAAAATAATGTGATATCCTGGCAGAGATTCCCAGTGCTCTGTGGAAAGCCACCCTGGCCCTAGATCTCAGTTTACAAGGGTGACTCACATGCGTGGCCTCCTAAAATCCAAACAAAATTCATGGCAATACTTCTCTGAGTTAAGTTTCACAACTCAGTCTCTAAGGGGAATCACACCAAAGTTCAAGCCCAAGTGGACCCAGTCATTTCTTCCAACCGCCAAACAAATGGCCAAAATTAAAACCAAAACATTCCCACATGGCCCTCATCTTCTTCCATATAGTCACTCATCGTAACCTCTGGCTGGAGTTTTCCATCAGGGGCACAGCCCAAGACTGTGTCCAAAAAAAGCTCGCTTGCCCCTCATTTGCCTAAAGTCAGGGTGGCCTTGACAGCCCTCCTGTGAACCAGAAGTGATCAAATAAGCCTGCCGTTAATACTGCTCTGTTTCTACAATTTGAGGCCTACTGACTTTCAGGTATAGATTCTATATGTGATTTGGAGTCATGCGAAAACCCAAGCACCTCATCAGGGCTTTGAAGAACTCATTTGACCCAAAGAATCCCTATTCACACTTGATGGAGGTCAGGAACCTAACAGAGGAAGACGAGAGACTTCATCCACAATGACTGATTTTTTGCCATTATAGTTTTGGACGCACACATGGGATCATTCTTTATATCCATCATGTGCTGAGAATCTAAATCACAGCCACAAAGAAGGCCAAGAGGCTAATTCAGCCACATCCATTTCCAAAGCAATTAAGCAAAGAGCCACAGGCGATGCCTATTCATTTCCATTTCAAAACTATATTCTTCAGGCTTCACAACGGGGTGCCCTGAAGCAAAGACCTTCCAGATATTCAGTGTAACAAAACAGTACTTAAGCAAAAGGTCCAAAGCAGGGTCTCTCCACTGAGAGTTTCTTGGTCACACTGATATCTGAGTTTTCTGAGATGCTCGCCATTCTTTTCAGCTATCCAGTACATGACCATGTCACAGAGCTTGGAGGTGGTACATATCGTGGACACAAAACCATGAGCCTATTCTGGAGACTGGCCAGAATACAGGAAGAAAACATTAACTTGGGAAGATAGCAGGTGTTTCCCTTCGATAAGACAAGCTGCAGTTCATTCATATATTGGGCAGGATGAATTTTGGGAATATTTATACTTTAAAGGACACATTCATTAATGCATTTTCTTTTCTAATGTTTACAACAACGGACACAGTGGAATACACAGACATGGAAATACTTGCCTTGTCAAACTACTTACTAGAACAGTCCACTGAAAACCGAAAACAAAAAAAAAAAAACAAAAAAAAAACGCCTTTCCTACCTATTCTCAGAACATGAGACAGAACCACAAAGCCATACCCACTCCCACAAAGGCAGCTCCTTCCCCCAAGTATGTCTGTGATTAGAAGGAGTGTCCTATGACTGGTGAGCCATACTATGTTCTCCCAAAATGGCCTGTCCTCTTTCAGATCTGGTTTCCATGGCCAACTCTGTGAAGTTGTCAGGAAAAAGTGGTGAGCCACTACCTGCTTTTTCAGGAAAGGTCCCTCTTCAGAGCTCTTCTGGCATTTGGCCATCCTCACATCAGTAGGTACCAAGAAAGATTGATTTTGTCCTTGGAAAATCCAAACAAGCGAGTCCACTGGGACTGGAACTGGGACTGCCTCTGGGTGCCTGGCTTCTTGGATACCAAGTTCAGAGAGTTCCATCACCAAATAATGAGGTATGTCACTTTCTTTGGAACTGAATGAGGTTACTGCCTTGGCAACCACTTTTCCCTAACAGTTGCTTTCAAGGGTCCCATGAGATGGAGCCGGCCCCTACTTCCTGTGACACTTTCACAAGTTAGAATGGTATATCAACCATAGGCACCCAGGAACAGCTCTACACACAGGTCTGGTTTTGTCAGTCTTCTCTACAATAAGAAGAGAGAGGCTGATTAAGACACATCCCTTCATCCTGACCAGGTGTTTTGCCATGGAAGATGAGTTTTGCTCACTCAGGTCCTTTATACCTGCCTACAACTTGTCCAGGTATCATTTCTGCATGGACCTTTGAGGTTCTCAGCAGGTGGACTGTCCCCTTCTTTCCTGTATTGTAAGAACAACTCTGTCCCTGCTCTTCTGTAAAATGAGATTGAGGGAACAGTGTATGTTTCGGGTTAATAACAGGTTCGATTTGTGTTAGGAATCATTCTGTGTGATGAATAATAGTGTTGGGGACCTTCGATATTTAAAAGAATATGGAGGTTAAATATAAGTATGAGAACAGAAATCTAGGTATGATTTGAAGCCCAGAAGGGCATTGGGCCCTTGATTGGGATAATTAGCTTTGAATTATGTTCTGCAAAGATGTCTCAGTTAATTCAATACACAATGGCATAGGACTTTGTACCTTGGATGATTGAATGTAGAAGAGAACATCCAGTCAAAAAGGGATAGTCAGTAAGATTATGAAGCTAGTCGGTAGGTTTAGGAAGAAGAGTGAGTATTTGATTTGGACAAAAGTTCTTTAACAATAGGGTTTTGGTTAGAGAGTGAATGTAAATGTCAGCACATATGAAGAGTCAGTCACTATGATGAGCTGGGAAAAAATGTAGAAAAGCAGATATCAATAGAGACATTATGAAATCAGGCAAAGTATAAAGTGAGTGATAGGATTAGACATTTTCAACGGGGTTGAGTTTGAATACATAATCTTTGGAAAAAAAAATATGTAGTCACCAATAGGATTGACAGTTAAGAGCATTAGGCAACCTGGACATAGATGTTTTTAGTAATCCATGTTCACTTTTCATTTAGTCCTTCGTGCAATCTTAACCGTGACCATTACATTATTTTTCCAGAATATTACTGTGAAAAAATGTATATGTAGATCAGGTGACATGAGTATTTCGTCCACCATTTCTTGAAACAATATATTGAAGACGTAAAATTAGTATTGGGGGTACAAAGAGGTGCACCCTGTGTCTATGAATATAGAGATAAAGCATGAATAGACAATACTGTGAATAAATAATATAACTTGTTCCAACATTAAATAATGGATTGAACTGATATCTGGAAAATTACAGGAAATCTTATATTGATATACAATCATTCATTTCCACCAATTATACATCTAATGGTAATATTAGTGTTTTGGTTTATCATGAACAGTGTGTGAGTTTTGCTTCAAAAGTGATTATGGAAATCGAAAATAATATGTTTGGAAAGAAGTCTCATGAAAAGACCAGTCAGGAAACCTGGAGGAATGCATATATTGTAAAGCAAGAAGCGATTGAAATTCAATCAAATGCCTATAAATTTGCTAATTTGTGGATGAAATATATATCCTATGATGTGCATAAACTCATGAAATAGTAATGTACCATTGTTGAATAAAAATGAACGTCAAAATACACATCATGTCCCATAGGAATCTACTGGCATTGATTTTAAACTGTAGAAATATTAGGATTCTCGTGCATTATTCACCGAATTTAGTTATCTCTTTTTTTAAATTTTTATATATGGTTGTTCAAAACATTACATAGTTCTTGATAAATAATATTTCACACTTTGATTTATGTGGGTTATGAACTCCCATTTTTGCCCCGTATACAGATTGCAGAATCACATCAGTTACACATCCATTGATTCATATATTGCCATACTAGTGTCTGTTGTATTCTGCTGCCTTTCCTATCCTCTACTATCCCCCCTCCCCTCCAGTCTCCTCCCCTCTTCTCTCTCTACCCCCTATACAGTAATAAATTTCTCCCCCTTGTATTATTTTTCCCTTTCCCCTCACTTCCTCTTGTATGTAATTTTGTATAACCCTGAGGTTCTCCTCCCATTTTCATGCAGTTTCTCTTCTCTCTCCCTTTCCCTTCCACCTCTCATCCCTGTTTAATGTTAATCTTCTTCTCATGCTCCTCGTCCCTACTCTGTTCTTAGTTACTCTCCTTATATCAAAGAAGACATTTGGCATTTGTTTTTTAGGGATTGGCTAGCTTCACTTAGCATAATCTGTTCTAATGCCATCCATTTCCCTGCAAATTCTATGATTCTGTCATTTTTTAATGCCGAGTAATACTCCATTGTGTATAAATGCCACATTTTTTTCATTCATTCTTCTATTGAAGGGCATCTAGGTTGGTTCCACAGTCTTGCTATTGTGAATTGTGCTGCTATGAACATCGATGTAGCAGTGTCCCTGTAGCATGCTCTTTTTAGGTCTTTAGGTTTTAGACCGAGAAGGGGAATAACTGGGTCAAATTGTGGTTCCGTTCCCAGCTTTCCAAGAAATCTCCATACTGCTTTCCCATTTGCCTGCACCAATTTGCAGTCCCACCAGAAATATACAAGTGTACCTGTTTCCCCAGATCCTCGCCAGCACTTGTTATTGTTTGACTTCATAATGGCTGCCAATCTTACTGGAGTGAGATGGTATCTTAGGGTGGTTTTGATTCACATTTCTCTGACTGCTGGAGATGGTGACCATTTTTTCATGTACTTGTTGATTGATTGTATGTCCTCCTCTGAGAAGTGTCTGTTCAGGTTCTTGGCCCATTTGTTGTTTGGGTTATTTGTTATCTTATTGACTAATTTTTTGAGTTCTTTGTATACTCTGGATATTAGTGCTCTATCTGAAGTGTTAGGAGGAAAGATTTGTTCCCAAGATGTGGGCTCCCTATTTTCCTCTCTTACTGTTTCTTTTGCTGAGAAAAAACCTTTTTAGTTTGAGTAAGTCCCATGTGTTGATTCTAGTTATTAACGCTTGTGCTATGGGTGTCCTATTGAGGAATTTGGAGGCGACCCCACAGTATGTAGATCGTAGCCAACTTTGTCTTCTATCAGACACCATGTCTCTGATTTGATATCAAGCTCCTTGATCCATTTTGAGTTATCTTTTGTGCATGGCGAGAGAAAGGGATTCAGTTTCTTTTGTTACATATGGATTTCCAGTTTTCCCAGCACCATTTGTTGAAGATGCTATCATTCATCCATTGCATGCTTTTAGCCCCTTTATCAAATGTAAGATAGTTGTATTTTTTGGATTGGTTTCTGTGTCCTTTATTCTGTACCATTGGTCCACCCACCTGTTTTGGTACCAGTACCATGCTATTTTTGTTACTATTGTTCTGCAGTATAGTTTGAAGTCTGGAATCGCTATACCGACTGATTCACACTTCCTGCTTAGTGTTGTTTTTGCTATTCTGGGTCTTTTATTTTTCCATATGAATTTCATGATTGCTTTCTCTATTTCTACAAGAAATGCCGTTGGGTTTTGATTGGCATTGCATTAAACCTATAGAGAACTTTTAGTAATATCGCCATTTTGATGATGTTAGTTCTGTCTATCTATGAACAGGGTACATTTTTACATCTTCTAATATCTTCCTCTATTTTTCTCTTTAGGTTTCTGTAGTTTTCCATGTATAAAACTTGCACCTCTTTTGTTAGGTTGATTCCCAATTATTTTTTTTTTAGTATATTGTGAATGGAGTGGTTGTCCTCTTTTCCGTTTCAGAGGATTTGTCACTGATATTCAGGAATGTCTTTGATTTATGAGTGTTGATTTTATATCCTGCCACTTTGCTGAATTCATTTATTTGCTCTATTAGTTTCTTTGTAGACTCTTTTGGGTCTGCTAGGAATAGAATCATGTCATCTGCAATAGTGATAATTTAAGTTCTTCTTTTCCTATTTATATGCCTTTAATTTCTTTCATCTCTCTAATTGTTCTGGCCAGTGTTTCGAGAACTATGTTGAACAGAAGTGGTGAAAGAGGGCATACCTGTCTTGTTCCAGATTTTAGGGGGAATGCCTTCAATTTTTCTCCATTCAGAAGTATGCTAGCCTGAGACTTAGCATAGATTGCTTTTACAATATTGAGGTATGTTCCTGTTATCCCTAGTTTTTCTAGAATTTTGAACATAAAGGGATGCTGTACTTTGTCGAATGCTTTTTCTGCATCTATCGAGATGATCATATGGTTCTTATTTTTAAGTCTATTGATGTGATGAATAACATTTATTGATTTCTGTATATTGAACCAGCCTTGCATCCCACGGATGAATCCTACTTGATCATGGTGCACAATTTTTTTGATATGCTTTTGTATTTGATTTGCCAGAATTTAATTGAGGATTTTTGCCTCTAGGCTCATTAGAGATATTGGTCTGTAGTTTTCATTCTTTGAAGTGTCTTTGTCTGGTGTAGGAATCAGAGTGATGTTGACCTCATAGAATGAATTTGGAAGTTCTCCCTCTTTGTCAATTTCCTGAAATAGCTTGAAAAGTATTGGTATTAGTTCCCCTTTAAAGGTTTTGTAAAACTCTGCTGTATACCCATCAGGTCCTGGGCTTTTCTTACTTGGTAGTGTTTTGATGGTTTTTTCTATTTCCTCAATTGATATTGGTCTGTTTAGGTTGTCTATATCCTCCTGACTCAATCTGGGAAGATCATATGACTTAAGAAATTTATCGATGCCTTCACTGTCTTCTATTTTATTAGAGTACAAAGATTCAAAATAATTTTGGATTTTCTTCTGTATATCTGAAATATCTGTTATGATATTGTCTTTTTCATCCTGTATGCTAGTAATTTGAGTTCTCTCTCTTTTTGTCTTCGTTAGCATGGCTAAGGGTCTGTAGATTTTTTTTATTTTTTCAAAGAACCAAATGGGTTGATGTGTCTGCTGTGCTTGCAGGCCGCTAGTCCTGTTCCGCCGGTCAGTTGCAGGTCTGCCTACCTTGCGGGAGCCGGTGGTGGCTCTGCTTTGGCCCTACTGCAATTGGGGTGTCGTGACTACCATGCTAGCAGATCGCTGGGCCTGTTCCGGGTGCGGGCAAAGACTCTGCTCTGCCCCTACTCCAATTGGGTTGACGTGACTACCACGCCGGTGGGCCGTTGTGCTTGTACTGGGTGCGGGAGAAAGCTCTGCTCTGCCACTACTCCAATTGGGGTGTCATTTCTACCATGGTGGCAGGCCGCTGGGCCTGTTCCAAAGGTCAGTCACAGGTCTGCTTTTGTGGCGGGCGTGGGGGGCGGCCTGCTTGGCCCCTACTACAATTTGGGTGACGTGACTACCACACCAGCTGGTGGCTGGGCCTGATCCGGGAGCAGGCAGTGGCACTGCTCTTTCCCTAATCCATTTGGGGTGACGTGGGTACCACGCCTGCGGGCCTGATGAATCTTCCTCTATGTTTCTAGAGAGAATTACGGGGGCATATAGGAGATATACTCCTTTCGATCCTCATGCAGAGGATCAAAAATCATCTGTCACAATGGCCTTTATTGGGCATGCTGCCTTGGATATTTAATGAAAGTTACAATGCTTTGATGGATTACAAGATATGACTTTGAGAGATTTAGTCAGAGAAGCTGAGAAAGTATACTATAAGAGAGAAACTGAGGAAGAGAAGGGAGCAAAAGGAGGATAAAAGAAACAAAAGACAGACTAAGGAGTTGACTAAGGTCCCGGTCACAATAACAAAAAGGCCAGAAATTAAGAAACAGGGAGACAGGAAGGGATACCTGGTCCCACGCTAGAGGCCACCCCTGACCTCAGATCAATGTGCCTACTGTAAAGAAAGAGGACACTGGGTTCAAGAGTGCCCTAGAAAAAGGCAGCCACGCCAGCCAGCCATTCTGACTCTTCAGCATGACTACGAAAGTCGGGGCTCAGATCCCCTCCCTGAGCTCAGCGTATCTTTTGAAGTGGAGGAGACACCAGTAAACTTTGAAGTGGATACAGGCGCAATAAACTCAGCCCTTAAGGCCCCATTGGGCCCTCTATCAAATAAAAGGTCTCTAGTTCAAGGGGCTAATGGCAGTAAATATCGGACTTGTATAACTAAGAGGATCATGGACCTGGGGAAAGGAAAAATCCATCACTCCTTTTTAGTAATCCCAGAATGCCTGGCAGACTTTTGCTGTACGTCATGGGGATGTGAGCATACAGGGGCTGCCTGATGGAACACAAACTCCTCATCAAATTCAGTACACAGCATTGGCCATATTACCAATTAGATAACCAAAACCGATGGCCCCCAGAGGGGTCTCTTGATCCTCAAATTCTGCGTGACCATTTTTTTTAAAGAGATAGGTGAGAGAGAGAGAGACAGAGAGAATTTTTAATATTTATTTTTTAGTTTTTTTGCTGGACACGACATCTTTGTTTGTATGTGGTGCTGAGGATCGAACCCGGGCCGCACGCATGCCAAGCGAGCGTGCTACAATTGAGCCACATCCCCAGCCCTGTGTGACCTTTTTAACTTCTGCAAGTGCTCAAAAGGGTGAAAGGAGATTCCCCTATGGGCATGCCTTTTCCATCCTTCACTCATATCCTGAACTATGCTTATCCAATCAATCCTCACCTTCAGCCTTGTGCTCAAGAGTCTCTGCTGTCACTCTCACCTCAGCAACCTGATTTCTCCCCTCCAATTATTAGATCAAAAACCCAAATCTCTGCTGGTTCTCAGACCATCGTCATCTTGCTGAAGTAGCAGGTACTCAGGTTCCCATCCACCGACTCACTCCTCTCTTCTCCTGTCCGTGCCCGCCCCGGGTCCCACCAGGTCCTCTTACCAGCTAACACAAAGCTGAAACTAGCTGAGGAGAGCCCTCAGACTCCTCTCAAAGATGTAATGAAAATGGCCTTTAAAGTTGCTTTGTCATCACTGAAAACAGTTTACTAAAAATTTAAAGTCCCTCACATGCATTTTGGGATACTCACTCTTGTCTTCCCCTCTGCTCTACCTGTTGTACAGCTCAAGTTTTTGTTGCTAGGAAAATCCCAAACCCCTTTCCCATTATTCTTTTACATCTCTCCTTCCTTATTCTCAGATCCTCGGAGCTGCTGTCAGCCCCACCTTCCCTGTCTTCCCCTTCTGTACCAGTCCTACAGAAAATTCTTAACTGACTTTCTACAGAAGTCTTCACCATGGCTGACTTTAGGACTTTCAGCAAAAGAGTCCCTATAAAAGAGTTCAATGTAGATAAACTTCCTCTTTTAGTGTTGCCTTGTTCTACTTGGCCACTGGCTAAAAAAATAAGCACTTCTATGCTAGACACCCCATTACTTGTTTTCCACAAAATATATGAACAAGGCCTCTGGCCATGAGCTGGGGCTTTACAGAGATGGCTATATTTCTAAGATAAAGAAGTTACCATCAGGGCTCCATGGTAACAGCTGTCAGGGGCGAAAAATAAGAAAGGTAGGAAAAAGCTCTTTACCTCCCAGGTGTCCTTGAAAAGTTAACTTGCCCAGAACTGAGGTAAAAACAGAAACAACAACGGCTTTTTTGAACTTCTGAAGACTGTGAACTTCTGAGCCCCTTCCCTTACATGTTGGGTACAAAATTCTGAAACTACCTAAACTTGAGTTTCAGGAGAATAATTGATTACAACAGAAGCAATGCCCTCTGAATCTGGTTGCAACCAAATAGGACGGTTTCCCTGTCTTCGTTGCTATCTTAGGTGTCTTGCCTTGTCCGTCCCTACAACAGCATAATTGTATATAATTAAACATTGTTTATGTTTTAAAGAAATTGTCAACAGATGTGATTAATTGTGTAATGGTGCAGATGTTTCCCAGAGTGCTCTGTCATGATGCAGGTTCATTTGAAAATGAAATAGAGGGGCATACAACCCGTTTCCACTGGGAACATATATCCCTCACTTTAGCCATCCAATTCGGAATAGGAGTTGCTTCAGGGGTGGGCACAGGAACCACTGCCCTCGTCCATGGGACACAACAAATGACCCAATTAGAAGAAGCAATAGACCAAAACTAAGATATTAGATACCTCCATCAGAGCTTTGCATGAATTTTTAACCTCTCTCTCTGAAGTTGTTTTACAGAACAGGCGAATGACACAAAACACACACACACACAGAGAAAAAAAAATAGCAAAATATATGTCAATCAAAATTTTCATAAAATAAATATCATAAAAAGATCCAAAAGTATTCATTTTACTGAACATGGATTTATGTATAATGTTGTTCAACTAGCAAGCTCACCCATTGGTTGAATATTCAGTTCCAACACGGTTAAGTAGGAGTGATCTCTTCTCACAATTTGTATCTGCCAACTCATCCACCTCACAAGAATGTATGTGTGGTACCAGGTATGATTCTATATATCCATATAAAAATATATGTGCTGAATAGGCTACAGAGAAAGGGAGACAGGAATTCACAATTTTTTAACTTTATAAACACATGGAGAACTATTTCAACAAAAAATTGACTAGATTTAACTCCTACTCTGTATCATGCAAAAGGCAAGTCCAAATATACACCATGCCTCCTCTAAACTGCTTGTATTTCTATTTATGGCAATACTTCTCTGAGTTCAGTTCCAGAACGCAGTCTTTAAGGGAAATCCCAACAGAGTTCAAGCCCAGGTGGACCAAGATATTTCTTACAACCACCACACAAATGACCACAATTAAAAACAAAACACTCAAACATGGTCCTCATCTTCTTCCATATAGTCACTCATCGTAACCTCTGTCTGGAGGTTTCCATGAAGGGCTCACCCAAAGACAGTGTCCAAATAAACTCCCTTGCCCCTCATTTGCCTAAAGTCATGTTGGCCTGGACACCCTTTCTGTGAACCAGGAGTGATCAAATAAGCCTCCCGTTAATACTGCTCTGTTTCTCCAATTTGAGGCCTACTGACTTTCAAGTATAGATTCTTTATGTGATTTGGAGTCATACGAAAACCTAAGCACCTCTGCAGTGATTTGAAGAACTCATTTGACCCAAGGAATACCTATTCTCACTTGATGGAGGTCAGGAACCTAACAGAGGAAGACGAGAGACTTCATCCACAATGACTGATCTTTTGGCAATTATGGTTTTGGATGCACACATGGGATCATTTTTAGATCCATCAGCTGCTGAGAATCAAAGTCACAGCCACATACAAGGCCAAGAGTCTAATTAAGACACATCCCTTTCCAAAGCAACTAAGAAAGAGCCACAAATGATGCCCATTCATTTCCATTTGAAAACTGTTTCCTTCAGTCTTCACAAAGGGGTGGCCTGAGGCAAAGACCTTCCTGATATTCAGGGCAACAGAACAATAGGTAAGCAAAAGGCCAAAAGCAGGGTATATCCACTGAGACTTTCCTGGTCACACTGATATCTGAGTTTTCTGAGATGCTGGCCATTCCCTTCAGCTATCCTGTACATGGCCATGTCACAGACCTTGGAGTTGTTGCATATCTTGGACACAAAACCATGAGCCTATTCTGGAGAGTGGCCAGAATTCAGAAGAAAACAGGGACTTAGGAAGGTAATAGGTATTTCTCATCCATAAGGCAAGCCGCACTCCATTCATAAATTAGGCAGGATGCATAATGGGAAGCTTTCTACTAGACAGGACACATCCATTGTTGCATTCTCTTTTCTCATGTCTACAACCACGGACACAGTGGGATACACAGATATAGAAACACTCATTTTGTCAAACGACTTACTAGAAACAGTTCACTCCAAATCAAACAAACCGCCTTCCCTACCTATTCTCAGAATATGAGACAAAACAACAAACCCACACTCACAAAGGCACCTCCTTCCCTCAAGTAGGTCTGTGATTCTCCGGAGTTAACTCTGACTGGTGGGCCATATTATGTTCCCCCGAAATGGCGTGACCTCTATCAGATCTGCTTTCCTTGACCAACTCTGTAAAGTTGTCAGGAAAAAGTGGCGAGCCACTACCTGCTTTCTCAGGAAAAGTACCTCTTCAGTGCTCTCCTGGTATTTGGCTATACTCACATCATTAGGTACCGAGAAAGACTGAGTCTGTCCTTGGAAAATCCAATCAAGTGAGCCCACAGGGACTTGGACTGGGATTGCCTCTCGGTGTCTTGGTTCTTGGATAGCAAGTTCAGAGAGTTCCATCACCAAGGAAATTAGATATGTCACTTTCTTTGGAACTGAATGAGGCCACTGCCTTGGCACCCCTTTTTCCTAACAGTTGCTTCCAAGGGTCCCATGAGATGGAGGCTGCCCCTACTTCCTGTGACACTTTCACAAGTTAGAATGGTATATCAACCATAGGCACCAGTGAACAGCTTTCCACACAGGCCTGATTTGGTCCATCTTCTCTACAATAAGAAGAGAGAGGCTGATTAAGACACATCCCTTCATCCTGACCAGGTTGTTTGCCATGGAAGATGACTTTTGCTCTCTCAGGTCCTTCATAGCTGCCTATAACTTTTCCAGGTATCATTTCTGTATGGACCTTTGAGGTTTTCAGCAGGTGGAAGGTCCCCTACTTTCCTGTATTGTAAGAACAACTCCGTCCCTGTTCTCCTGTAAAATGAGATTGAGGGAACAGTGTATGTTTAGGGTTAATAACAGGTTCAATTTGGGTTAGGAATCATTCTGTGCAATGAATAATGGTATTGGCAACCTGTGAGATTTACAAAAATGTAGAGGTGAAATATAAGTATGAAAATAAAAATCTAGGTATAATTTGAAACCCAGAAGGGCATTGGGCCCTTGATTGGGATACTTAGCTTGAATTATGTTCTCTAAAGATGTCTCAGATAATTCAATATACAATGGCATAGGACCTTGTACCTTGGATGATTGAACGTAGAAGAGAACATCCAGTAAAAAGGGATAGTCAGTAGGTTTAGAAAGATTGTCGGTAGGTTTAGGAAGAAGAGCGATTATAGGATTTAGACAAAAAGTTCTTTAGCAATATGGTTTCGGTTAGAGAGTGAATGTAAATGTCGGCACATATGAAGAGTCAGTCACTATGATAAACTGGGAAAATATGTAGAAATGCAGATATCAATAGAGACATTATTGCATCAGGCAAAATATAAAGTGAGTGATAGGATTAGACATTTTCAACAGGGTTGAGTTTGAATATATAATCTTAGGAAGAAACAAATATGTTGTCACCAATAGGATTGACATTTGAGAGCATTAGGCAGCATGGACATGGATGTTTCTATTAATCCATGTTCACTTTCCTTTTAGGCTTTGGTACAGTCATAAGTGTGAGCTTTACATTTTTTTTTTCAGAATATTATTGTGATAAAATGTATATGTAGATCAGGTGACATAAGTATTTCTTCCACCATTTCTGGTAGCAATATATTGAAGACGTAAAATTAGTATTGGGGGTCCAAAGAGGTGTACACTGTGTCTATGAATATAAAGATAAAGCATGAATAGAACATACTGTGAATAAATAATATAACTTTTTCCAACTATAAATAATGGATTGAACTGATATCTGAAAAATTACAGGAAATGTTATATTGATATACAATCATTCTTTCCAAAATGGTATACATATAATGGTAATATTAGTGTTTTGGTTTATCACGAAGGGTGTGAGTTTTACTTCACCAGTGATTATGGAAATCGAAAATAACTTGTTTGGAAAGAAGCGTCATGAAAAGACGAGTTCAGAAACCCTGATAATACTTGTGTTCTGAAACAGGAATTGATTAAAGTTGAAACAAATGCCTGTAAATTTGTGAACTTGTGGATGAAATATATATCGTATGATGTGCAAAAACTGAAGAAATAATAATGTACCAGTGTTGAATACAAATGAACCTCAAATTACATATCATGTCCCATAGGAATCTACTTGCATTGGTGGTAAACTGGGTCAGTTACTGTAAAATTATTAGAATTTGTAGGCACCATTCACTGAAGTTTGTTTTCAGTACTAGGAAACAAATATGTATTTCAGGTGGATGAATATTTCGGAAAATAATCTTGTGAAAAGTTGATTATAAATCCATATACATGAACATGAATGAATTTAGAAAGTGTATATAAGACACATATATTTTATATATTGAAAAATCTGAATAGTGTGTGTGTGTGTATATATACACACACACACACACACACACACAAACTACACACAGACATTAAAAAGCAGCAATATATATGAAAATCAAAATTCATCAGTAAATATATATCATCCACAGATGCAAAAATAATTATTTTACTGAACATGAGTATATGTATAATGTTGTTCTACTAGAAAGCTCCCCTATAGTTTGAATCTTCAGTTCTAACAGCGTTTAAGAGGAGTGATCTCTTCTCACAATTTGAATCTGCCAAGTGAGAAACCTCACAAAAATGTACGTGGGATTCCTGGTAGGATTCTATATGTGCATATAAATATACATGTGTGAATTGGCTACAGAGAAAGGGAAACAGGATTTCACACATTTGTTATCTTTAAAAACACATGGAGAACTATTTCAAATAAAAATTGACTAGATTTATAACTCCTACCTTATATAATGCAAAAGGCAAGTCCAACTATACAAGATGCCTCCTCTGAACTGCTTGAATTTCTATTCTGTTTGGGTTATTTTTCTCCATTATATTAGGATGAGTTGTCTGATTCTAGTAGGTATGGGTTAGTGTCAGGGATTCAGTATTTCAAAAGGAAAATTGGAAAATGAATTCAATGTGTAAGCAAATATGTGCTTCACAAATATCTGTTAAGGTCTGATATCCTCTCACTCTCATCCAGAAAAATGTCTTGACATTACCTTCACCCCAGGTAAAACATAATTAGAGGAGAAGAGTTAGAAAATCAGTGAATACATATCTGGAATGGAAAATGCTCAAGAGTTCATAACCATGGAGGTGGTAGAGGAGTTTCCAAAAGTAAGGGACAGGGTAAACACAACACAAACAGGGAGCTCTGAGAGCCTAAAAACTTTTTGAGAAACTGCCTCTGAGTTTGGGCACTTGAAATATATGTTGTTGTCAGGAGATTTGGCTTCTTTAGTAGTGAGACCATCAAAGCTGGTTCTGCATCTATGTGACCTGAAGGACATGGTTTCTTATTTTCCAATGAAGATGAGGCAGCAATGCTGAATCCTCTCTTTGTAGGTAAACTGTGACCACTGAGGACTAAGTGTCTCTCCGTGTTGACTGCGAAGCCATTTGGTCCTCCTACACTTTTTGTGGTGTTTTTCCTGCTGCACTGGGAGTTTGGTATTTGCTTCACGAAATACCAGGAGCTCAACTGGGACATATTGCTGGAGGGAGTTCTGTCACGTGTGTTGGGTCAGGGTCTGCAGGAGAATGCACCAACCAGGCTTCTATCCCTCCTAGCTTGGCCCATTGCCCCCTCGTCCATATCAACCTGATTCAGAACATTGACCTGAAACCTCACCAAATAACAAGATGCCTTTACATATAAGGGACTGCTGGCTGCACCATGTCAGTCACAAGCCATTTGGAATCCAATGGTAGATCCTCATGGCCCTACCACTGATGTTTCATCACACACCTGCCCACCACTGCTCTAGGCCCACTACTCAGCAGGCTCCAACTTACTGGCATCTCTGTTCTACACCATTTTCATGAAACCCAGTCAATCAAGGCATTGTCTGGTATACTCATGATCAGCAACAGGACATCCAAATGTTCTCCAGTGCCACCTGGTTGTGAGAACTTCCAAAAATTCATGGTATTTATCAAGCCATTTTTCAAGGATGAAGTTGGAGAAACTCTGGGTTTCAATTCATTCAGGAACCACTAAATGTTGAGGAAGCTAATTTAAATGAAAACTCTGGAGAACTCTCACAGGCAAGGCTTCCCAAAGAGTGGGGAAAAGGTCACATGAAGCCAGGCACATTGAGGTGTAAAATGTGAGGTCCATGTGTGTTTTGACTCTCAACTATGGCTGCAAGTTTTTCACAATTATATCATGTGATATCCTGGCTGAGATTCCCAGTGCTCTGTGGAAAGCCAGATCTCAGTTTCCAAGGGCAACTCTCATGCGTGGCCTCCTAAAATCCCAAAACAATTCATGGCAATACTTCTCTGAGGTGAGATCCAGAACTCAGTCTCTATGGGGAATCACACCAGAGTTCAAGCCCAGGTGGACCCAGACATTTCTTCCAACCGCCACACAAATGACCACAATTAAAACCAAAACACTCCCACATGGCCCTCATCTTCTTCCTTATGGTCACTCATCATGACCTCTGGCTGGAGGTTTCCATGAGGGGTGCAGCCATTGGTAGTGTCCAAAATAAGCTCACTTGCCCCTCATTTGCCTAAAGTCAAGGTGGCCTGGACACTCTTAATATGAACCAGGAGTGGTCAAATAAGCCTGCCGTTCATGCTGCTCTGTTTCTCCAATTTGAGGCCTACTGACTTTAGGTATGGAATATTTATGTGAAATAGAGTCATGAGAAAAGCCAAGAACCTCGGCAGAGATTTCAAGAACTCATTTGACCCAAAGGATCAGTATTCTCACTTGATGGATTTCAGGAACCTAACAGAAGAAGGCGAGAGACTTCATCCACAATGACTGATCTTTTGGCCATTTTGGTTTTGGATGCGCACATGTGATCATTCTTTGGATCCATCATGTGCTGAGAATAAAAATCACAGCCACATACAAGGCCAAGAGGCTAATTCAGACACATCCCTTTCCAAAGCAATTAAGCAAAGAGCCACAGGTGATGCCTATTCATTTCAAATTTAAAACTGTTTTCTTCAGGCTTCACAAAGGGGTGGCCTGAGGCAAAGACCTTCCTGACATTCACGGAAACAGAACATAAGGTAAGCAAAAGGCCCAAAGCAGGGTTTCTCCACTGAGACTTTCCTGGTCACACTGATATCTGAGTTTTCTGAGATGATCTCCATTCTCTTCAGCTATCCAGTATATGGCCATGTCACAGAGCTTGGAGGTGGTACATATCTTGGACACAAATCCCTGAGCCTATTCTGGAGACTGGCCAGAATTCAGGAAGAAAACAGGAACTTAGGATGATAGCAGGTGTTGCCCATCGATAAGACAAGGTGCAGTCCATTTATAAATTGAGCAGGATGAATTATGGTAAGATTTATACTAGACAGGACACATCCATTAATGCATTCTCTTTTCTAATGTCTACAACAATGGACATAGTGGGATACACAAACATAGAAACACTCACCTTGTCAAATGACTTACTCGAAACAGTGCACTTCAATCCAAACAAACCGCCATTCCTACCTTTTGTTAGAACATGAGGCAAAACCACAAACCCACACCCACTACCACAATGGCACCTCCTTCCCCCAAGTAGATCTGTGACTATCTGGAGTGTCCTCTAACTGCTCGGCCATACTATATTCCTTCAAAATAGTCTGTCCTCTCTCAGGTCTGGTTTCCTTGGCTAACTCTGTGAAGTTGTCAGGAAATAGTGGTGAGCCACTACTGGCTTTCTCAGAAAAGGTACCTCTTCAGTGCTCTCTTGGCATTTGGCCATCCTCACATTAGTAGGTACCAAGAAATACTGACTCTGTCCTTGGTAAATCCAAACCACTGTGACTGGGAATGGGATAGCGTCTGGGTGCCTGGCCACTAGGATACAAAGATCATAGAATTCCATCACCAAGGAAATGAGGTATGTCACTTTCTTTGGAATTGAATGAATGAGGTCACTGCCTTGGCAACCAGTTTGTCCTAACACTTGCTTCCAAGGGCCCCATGAGATGGAGGCTGCTCCTACTTCCTGGAACACTTGCACAAGTTAGAATGGTATATCAACCATAGGCACCTGGGAACAGCTCTCCACACAGGTCTGGTTTAGTCCATCTTCTCTAACATAAGTAGAGAGAGGCTGATTCAGACACATCCCTTTATCCTCACCAGGTTGTTTGCCATGGAATAGGACTTTTGCTCTCTCAGGTCTTTCATACCTCCCTACAACTTCTCCAGGTATCATTTCTGCATGGACCTTTGAGGTTTTCAGCAGGTGGAAGGTCCCCAAATTCCCTGTATTTTAAGAACAACTCTGTCGCTGCTCTTCTGTAAAATGAGATTGAGGGAACAGTGTATGTTTAGGGTTAATAACAGGCTCAATTTGGGTTAGGAATTATTCTGTGCGATGAATAATGGTATTGGGAACTTGCAATAATTACAAGAACATAGAGGTGAAATATAAGTATGGAAACAGAAATCTAGGTATGATTTGAAGCACAGGACCTTGTACCTTGGTAGATTTAATGTAGAAGAGAACATCCAGTCAAAAATGGATAGTCGGTAGGTTTAGGAAGATAGTCGGTAGGTTTAGGAAGAAGAGTGAGTATAGTATTTGGACCAAAAGTTCTTTAGCAATAGGGTTTCAGTTAGAGAATGAATGAAAATGTCAGCACATATGAAGAGTCAGTCACAATGATGAACTTGGGAAAATAAGTAGGAAAGCAGGTATCAATAGAGACATTATGAAATCAGGCAAAGTATAAAGTGAGTTATAGGATTAGACATTTTCAACAGGGTTTAATTTGAATATATAATCATTGGAAGAAACAAATATGTTGTCACCAATAGGATTGACATTTGAGAGCATTAGGCAACCTTCACATGGATGGTTTTAGTTAAACATTTTCACTTTTCTTTTAGGCTTCGGTACAATCATAAGTGTGACCTTTACATTTTTTGTTCAGAATTTTACTGTGATAAAATATATATGTGGATCAGGTGACATGAGTATTTCTTCCACCATTTCTGGGAGCAATATTTTGAAGACATATACATTAGTGTTAGGGGTACACAGAGGTGTACCCTGTGTCTATGAATATAGAGATA